>NW_026712150.1:0-67237 GCF_030504385.1 Musca domestica
CCACTTCGTAGAACGTCTAATCAAACGCTGCAGTGTTTTCTTTTGTTTTTTTTTTTTTTTTTTCTAAAATTCAATTCCAACAGATTTATTTCACTTCACTTGTACTCGTCTCATTTTTCCCTCCGGCTTCCTTCCGCCGCTGACCTTTACATTTTCCGATACCCCAACCATTGGAAATGGACAATCATTTACACTAATGAAGCTATCTATTGGAAGATATTATTGATAACGAAACATTTATCTTGTCTGAGTTATGGGGTGGAGGATTGGGAGAGAGAGAGACAAAGAGAGAGGGAGAGTGTAATCATGAGAGTTGGATACTAGATTTGTCTGTGTTAGTTGAAATTAATATTTAGTGTTCTAGAGACATAAGTAAGAGAATGGTGAGGGAAAGAATTGTTGTTGAGGATATTTTTCGAAGGAGTAAAAAAATAAAAAATCGTGGAATACTTTTTAAGAACTTTAATACTAAGGGACTTCCCAACATTTTTTTTAAAATTTCTGAAAGACTTTCCCAACAATAAATGTGTTTTTTAAGTTTTTTTTTAAGGACATGCTAACAATAACCGAAATTTTTTAAAGAATATATTTCCTAAAAGCAACGTTTATTTTTTAAATAATATATTTTCAAGGACCTCTCCAACAATAAACATGGATATTTGAAAGATTGTTTTTTCATGGGCCATCCCAACCAAAAAACGCGATTTTTTAAAAGGATTTTTTACAGGATCATCCCAATCATAAACGGGAATTTGTTAAAGAAAATATCTTTAAAGATCCTCCAAACGTGAATTTTTTCGTAAAGAAAATTTGCTCATAGAGCACACTTTTGTATTCGAAAACCCAAGGGCAAAGAGACATGGATTTAAAAATGATGGTTTTTCAAAGATCAAAGGACAGTTAAACCTGGATTAAAAAACAATATATTTTTTCAAGGAACGAAGGACAAAAAACGTGGAATTTTCAAAAAAAAAATTTTTTTTTAAGGTCAAAAACATTTTTTACATTTTTTAAAGACCAAAGGACAAAAAGAATTAAATTTTTTAGATCTTTGAAGGATCAAAGGACAAAGGATAGTTTGAGTTTCTGAAGAATATTTTTGTCAATGACGGAAGAGCAAAAAGACGTGGTTTTTTAAGGACCAAAGAACAAAGAGGCTTGTATATTTTAAAGAACATTTTTTCATGGACCATAGGATTTTTTAAAGAATATTTTTCCAAGGACCTAAGGATTTTTTCAAGGACAAGAACACAAAGAGATTTGGATTCTTTGAAATACTTGAAAAATAGTATTTAACAATTCACATTTATTTCCCTTCGGGTCTTGAAAAAATAATCTTCAATATTTTTTAAAAATATTCTTTAAATTCTTGAAATAACTTATTTTAAAATCCGCGGCCTTTGGTCTTTGAAAAAGATATTCTTTAAATACTTTTTTTAACATCCGCGTCCTTTTACCCTTGAAAAAATTTTCTTTAAAATTAAAAAAAAAAATATGTTTTAAAAATTCGCGTCTTTGGTTCTTTAAAAATTCACGTCTTTTGGTCCTTGAAAAAATTTTCTTTAAAAAACCCACATTTATTGGTGCTTGAAAATATACTTTTTAAAAATCTTGAAGAAAATATTCTTAAAAATCCAATATTATCCAAAATTACAAATATAAAATATTATTAAAAAAATTGGTTCTTGGAAAAATATTCTTTAATAATCTACTTTAAAAAGCAATTCCTTAAATAAATCTAGGTTTATTGTTTACGTGGTTGGTTATTGCTGTGGCTTTCCAACAGCAAACGTCAATTTTTTAGAAAAATATTTTTTAAGGACCTTTCCAACAAATATATCTTGATTTCTTAAAGAATACTTTCTCAGGAGTATCCTTTTGTCGTTGAAAACCCAAAGGACGAAGAGACGTATATTTTAAAAATAATAGTTTTTCAAGGACCAAAGGACAACCAAACATGACTTCTTTTAAATAATATTTTTTCAAGGACGAAAGGACAAAAAGACTTATATTTTTTAGGGCATATAATTTTTTAAGACTACCAAAGGACAAAAATTAAATTTTAAAGATTATTTTTCCACGGACGAAAGGACCAAAAGACTTAGATTTTTTAAAGAATGTTTTTTCAAAGGACAGAAATATATGGATTTTAAAGAATATTACTTACAAAAACTATGACGCCTTCATTTCTTTTAAAGAATTTTGTTTTCAAGGATCATAGGGTAAATAATCGTCGATTTTTTAAAAAATATGTATGAAGGACCAAACGACAAAAAGCGTGGATTGTTAAATAACATTTTTTTCAAGGACGAATGGACCAAAAGAATTTAAAGAATGTTTTTTTTTTCAAGGACCAGAGACAAAGAGACGTGGACTTTTTTAAGAATATTTTATTGAAGGATAAACAGACGTGCATTTTTAGATAATATTTTTATCAAGGCTAGGAGACGTGAATTTTTAAAGAATACTTTTTGCAAGGACCAAATGACAAAGAGACGTGCTTATTTTAAAGGACAAAATACGTGAATTTTTTAAAGATTTTTTTTTTTTCAAGGAACAATGGACAAAAGAGATGAGTTTTTTAAAGATTTTTTTTTAAGGTTCAAAGGACAAAAGACGTGCATTTTTTAAGGAATTTCTTTTAAAGGACCAAAGAAGTGCATTTTTTAAAGATTTTTTTTTAAAGGGCCAAAGAAGTGGATTTTTTAAAGAATTTTTTTCTAGGACCAAAAAACGTGGATTTTTTTTAAGTTTTTTCCAAGGACCAAAGGAAAAAAGACATGTATTTTGTAAAGAATTTTTTCCAAGGACCAAAGACGTGGATTTTTTTAATAATTTTTTTTTAAAGGACCCAGGACAAAATACCTGTGTTTTGTAAAGATTTTCTTTAGGACCAAAGACGAGGATTTTTTAAAGAATTTTTTCAAGGACCAAAGGATAAAGAGACGTGTAAGAGACCTTGAGCAAATATTTTTTTTAAAATTCTTTATAAGTATTGTTTGACAATCCATGGACCAAGTGATCCTTGAAAATATATTCTTCAAAATTCTTCATAAAATATTCCTTAAAAACTCGTGTGTTTTTGTCCTGTGGTCTTTAAAGAAATATACTTTAAAATTCTTAAAAAAAAAAAAAAATTCTTTAAAATTCTTGGAAAAATTATTTGTAACAATCCACATTTCTTTTACCATTGGTCCTTGAAAAATGTTCTTCAAAAATATTTTTAAAAAATCCTCGTCTCTTTGCCTTTTGGTGCTTGAAAAGATATTCTTCAAAAATACATGATTCTTTACGCTGATGATGGTCTTAAACATTTTTCTCTTTTAAAAAATCCACGTTTACTTTTCCGCGAAGAAAATACATTCTTTAAAATTACAGTTTTATTAGTCTTTGAAAAAATGTCTTTAAAAATCTACGTTATTTTAGTTCTTGAAAAAAAAAAAAAAAAACTTTAAAAAATCCACGTTTATTGCTGGAATGTTCCTTGAAAAAAATACCTTAAAAATCCTCGTTGGCAGATCTGAAGATCTTTAAGATTGAGATTTATTTGCCTGAAGGTCCCTAAAAAAATATTCTTCAAAAAATCTTGGTTTATTGGTCTGCAGGTCTTTAAAAAATCCACTTTTATTGGTCTGAAGGTCCTTGAAAAATATTCTTTGAAAAAGGCTCGTTTATTGTTGCGACGGTCCTTGAAAAATCTTAATTTTTTATGGATTTTCAGATTCATAAACTTGGATTTTTAAAGATTTTTTAATGACCTTCAGATAAATAACCGTGATTTTTTAAGTACTTTAAGAAATTTTATAAGGACCCTCAGACTAATGAACGTGGAAATCTTGAAAAAATAGTCTTTAAAAATCCAAGTTTTTTGGTCTGAAGGTCCTTGAAAAATAAATCTTTAAAAATCCAAGTTTATTGTTCTGAAGGTCCTTAAAAAATAAATCTTTAAAAATCCAAGTGTATTGGTCTGAAGGTATTTAAAAAATATTTTTTAAAAAAACCACGTTTATTGGTCAAAAGGTCCTTGAGAAAAAATTCTATAAAAAATCCACTTTTATTAGTCTTTTGGTGCTTGAAGAAATATTCTTTAAAAAATCCACGTTTATTGGTCTAAAGGTCCTTGAAAAAATATTCTCTAGAAAATCTACGTTTATTGGTCTAAAAGTCCTTGAAAAAATATTCTCTAGAAAATCTAAGTTTATTAGTCTTTTGGTCCTTGAAAAAAATTCTTTAAAAAATCCACGTTTATTGGTCATTAAAAAATTTTTTTTAAAAATCCACGTTTATTGGTCCTTAAAAAAATATTCTTTAAAAAATCCACGCCTTAGATGGTCCTTGAAAAAAATATTCTTTAAAAAATCCACGTTTATTGGTCCTTGAAAAAATATTCTTTAAAAAATCCACGTTTATTTGTCCTGGAAAAAATATTCTTTAAAAAATCCACGCCTTAGATGGTCCTTGAAAAAAATATTCTTTAAAAAATCCACGCCTTAGATGGTCCTTGAAAAAAATATTCTTTAAAAAATCCACGCCTTAGAGGGTCCTTGAAAAAATATTCTTTAAAAAAATCCACGCCTTAGATGGTCCTTGAAAAAATATTCTTTAAAAAATCCACGTTTATTGGTCCTTGAAAAAATACTCTTTAAAAAATCCACGTTTATTGGTCCTTGAAAAAATATTCTTTCAAAAATCCACGTTTATTGATACTCGAAAAAATATTTTTTAAAAAATCCACGTTTATTGATCCTTGAAAAAATATTTTTTTAAAAAATCCACGTTTATTGATCCTTGAAAAAATATTTTTTAAAAAATCCACGAATCTCTTGGTCTTTGAAAAAATGATCTTTAAAAAATCCACGCCTCGGTTGATGCTTAAAAATATATTCTTTAAAAAATCCACGAATCTGTTGGCATTTGAAAAAATATTCTTAACAATCCACGTTTATTAGTCCTTGAAAAAATATTCCTTAAAAATCCATGCCTCTGTTGGTCCTTGAAAAAATATTCCTTAGAATATCCACGATTTTGATAGGAAGGTCCGTTTCTTGTTCCTTGAAAAAAATATATATATATTTTTTAAATCCACGTTGATAGGATCTTTATTGAAATGGTCCTTCAAAAATTTTATATATATTTTTTTTATTTAAAATTTCCACACATTTTCCATTTTGGCCATTTTTTGACACCATTATTTCAATATTGTGGTCATTTTGTTGTCCATTTGTTGTATTGATAACAAGCATGCGGTTTATGTTGCCATCATTAAAATGTACGCTCTCCGAACCGGGTTGACTTCCCCTACCCTCCCTCCCAAAAAAGCTGATATCCTTCTAATTTAAATAATAATGACACAGAAAAACCAAAATCATTGAAATCGACCCTAAAAATAATAATTTCCATTTTAAACGAATTTGAAACACAAACACACACAGAGACCATGACAAACCAATTATGGAGTAACAATTTTGGGAAAGGTTTTTTTTCAACACACAAAACTGAAAAACTAACAATTTCCATTTGATACTTTAAGCAAATGGTTGCAAACATATAATTTAATATTTAAAACGACAACCCTTTCAAGAAGTTAACCAAAAAAAAATGTTGGATGAAAGAAAAGTGTTGGCAAAAAAATATGCCAAAATGAAATAAAAAACAATATTCTTGTGTTACATTCCTCCACGAACTTGAAGGGTTGGGAGGGGGGAACTAAAGAATCCAAATACCACCCAGGACATTTATCTCTTCCTTTCCATTTTTTGTGCTTTTTTTTCTCGTTCAGCTAAGTTTTTTGTTGTCCTTGATAGTTATGGTAGCGCGTGTGAATGTCTGTTTATTGCTTCAATTTCTGGTTTGCATTTCACAAAGTTTTTTTCCCAGTTTTCCGTTCCTTCCACTTATTCTTGGGGAAAATATCTATAAAAAATAACACTGTCTCGTACGTGGTTCAGGCAAATGTGTTTCGGAGAAGAAATCAAAAACATGGAGAAAAAAAAAAAACAACAAAATCACCCATCCCCAAGACCCCTTCCCAAGGACCACCCCTCATCCTGTAAGCACTTCCCCGGTAATGTGAATAATATCTGAAAATGTGTCTTTTGTGCTCACCATTAGAGCAGCCGTGGCTTTCGTTGTTGTTGCTGTTGTCCTTCGATTCCGTGAACGTGTATTTTGCGTGAAAAATGCCATTTAATGCTTTTAAACTTCGTTCTATTTACCTCTTCGCCACTGCTCGTTTCCGATGCGTGCCTTGTGCCGAATCGAAGAAAACTACACCGGGGACATGTTCAACGGCCGCACGGCAAATATGAACTTTAATGGAAGTTTTCGCCAAAAACCACATCCTCATCGATGAGCTGAAGTTTGCTGTTGTTGTTTTTTTTCTGCTCTGGAAAAAAAAGCGAAATGTGTTTTTTGGGATTTCGGCTCCTAATTGAAATGTTATTTTCGTGAAGGGAATAAACAAGGGGAAATAACTCCTGCCTAACAGGATGTGGAGGGAATATTAGAAACTAAATATTTTTTCAAGCACCAACAAGCAAGATGTGGATTTTTTAAAGAATATTTTTTTAAGCATCAACTGAGGCGTGGATTTTTTAAAGAATATTTTTTCCATGGACCATACAAGGCCTACATTTTTTAAAGAATATTTTTTCAAGAACCTTCCCGACCAATAAACGTGGGTTTTTTAAAGAAAATATTTTTAAGACCTTCCCAACCAATAAACGTGGATTTTTTAAAGAATATTTTTTCAAGGGCTAAGAGAGGCGTGGATTTTTTAAAGAATATTTTTCAACGACCATCCACCAAGGCGTGGATTTTTTAAAGAATATTTTTTCAACGACCATCCACCAAGGCGTGGATTTTTTAAGAATATTTTTCAACGACCATCCACCAAGGCGTGGATTTTTTAAAGAATATTTTTTTCAACGACCATCCACCAAGGCGTGGATTTTTTAAAGAATATTTTTTCAACGACCATCCACCAAGGCGTGGATTTTTTAAGAATATTTTTCAACGACCATCCACCAAGGCGTGGATTTTTTAAAGAATATTTTTTCAACGACCATCCACCAAGGCGTGGATTTTTTAAAGAATATTTTTTCAACGACCATCCACCAAGGCGTGGATTTTTTAAAGAATATTTTTTCAACGACCATCCACCAAGGCGTGGATTTTTTAAAGAATATTTTTTCAACGACCATCCACCAAGGCGTGGATTTTTTAAAGAATATTTTTTCAACGACCATCCACCAAGGCGTGGATTTTTTAAAGAATATTTTTTCAACGACCATCCACCAAGGCGTGGATTTTTTAAAGAATATTTTTTCAACGACCATCCACCAAGGCGTGGATTTTTTAAAGAATATTTTTTCAACGACCATCCACCAAGGCGTGGATTTTTTAAAGAATATTTTTCAACGACCATCCACCAAGGCGTGGATTTTTTAAAGAATATTTTTTCAACGACCATCCACCAAGGCGTGGATTTTTTAAAGAATATTTTTTCAACGACCATCCACCAAGGCGTGGATTTTTTAAAGAATATTTTTTCAACGACCATCCACCAAGGCGTGGATTTTTTAAAGAATATTTTTTCAACGACCATCCACCAAGGCGTGGATTTTTTAAAGAATATTTTTCAACGACCATCCACCAAGGCGTGGATTTTTTAAAGAATATTTTTTCAACGACCATCCACCAAGGCGTGGATTTTTTAAAGAATATTTTTTCAACGACCATCCACCAAGGCGTGGATTTTTTAAAGAATATTTTTTCAACGACCATCCACCAAGGCGTGGATTTTTTAAAGAATATTTTTTCAACGACCATCCACCAAGGCGTGGATTTTTTAAAGAATATTTTTTCAACGACCATCCACCAAGGCGTGGATTTTTTAAAGAATATTTTTTCAACGACCATCCACCAAGGCGTGGATTTTTTAAAGAATATTTTTTCAACGACCATCCACCAAGGCGTGGATTTTTTAAAGAATATTTTTTCAACGACCATCCACCAAGGCGTGGATTTTTTAAAGAATATTTTTTCAACGACCATCCACCAAGGCGTGGATTTTTTAAAGAATATTTTTTCAACGACCATCCACCAAGGCGTGGATTTTTTAAAGAATATTTTTTCAAGGCGTGGATTTTTTAAAGAATATTTTTTCAACGACCATCCACCAAGGCGTGGATTTTTTAAAGAATATTTTTTCAAGGACTAGACAAGGCGTGGATTTTTTAAAGAATATTTTTTCAAGGACTAGACAAGGCGTGGATTTTTTAAAGAATATTTTTTCAAGGACTAGACAAGGCGTGGATTTTTTAAAGAATATTTTTTCAAGGACTAGACAAGGCGTGGATTTTTTAAAGAATATTTTTTCAAGGACTAGACAAGGCGTGGATTTTTTAAAGAATATTTTTTCAAGGACTAGACAAGGCGTGGATTTTTTAAACAATTTTTTTTTCAAGGACCATCCACCAAGGCGTTGTGGTATTTTTTCTAGGACCTTAAAACTATAGACGTGGATTTTTTAAAGAATATTTTTTCAAGGACCTTTCCAACATTAACCTTGGACTTTTTAAAGGACCTTTTCATCAATAAACGTAAATCTTTTTTAAAAGAAAGGTATTTCGTGATTTAAATGCTGGGTTTTTTAGACAATACATCTAAAAGACTCTATATCAACTATTGAATAGTTCTTTAAAGAATATCCTGTGAAACCTGTCGTTTAGTCCTTGAAAAAACAACTTAAAATTCCTCGTTTGAAGCCCAACATTTATCTGTGAAAATGTATTTGAAAAACACCAAACTAATGGAGGTCCTTTAAATATTCTTTGAACAACTCCACGTTAACGAAGGTCCTTTGAAACGACTTCTTTGTAAAATCCAGGTTTATTAGACCTAGAAAAATGTGTCCTTAAAAAAATGTTCATTAATTGGTCTTTGAAAAAATATTCTTAACAGACCCCACAATTCTCATGTCCTGGTGGTTCTTAAAAAATATTCTTTAAAAATCCAAGTTCATTGGTTTGGTCCGGAAAGATACATTCTTAATAAAATGCACATTTCCCTGGTCCTGGTGGTACTTCAAAAAATATTCTTTAAAAAATTCCCATTTATCTGGTATAGAAGTCCTTGAAAAAATATTCCTTAAAAATCCTCGTGGAGTCGTCCTTGAAAAAGTATTTCTTGAAAAATCAACATTTATTGGACTTAAGATCCTTAAAAATTATCCTTTAAAAAATCCACGTTTGTTGGTTTGAAGGTCCTTGAAAAATTATCCTTTAAAAAATCCACGTTTGTTGGTCTGAAGGTCCTTAAAAAATGTTCTTTAAAAAACCAAGTTTATTGGTCTGAGGGTCCTTTAAAAAATATTCTTTAAAAAATCCAAGTTTATTGGTCTTTTGGTCCTTGAAAAAATATTCTTCAAAAATCCACGTTTATTGGTCTGAAGGTCCTTAAAAAATGTTCTTTAAAAAACCAAGTTTATTGGTCTGAGGGTCCTTTAAAAAATATTCTTTAAAAAATCCACGTTTATTGGTCTTTTGGTCCTTGAAAAAATATCCTTTAAAAAATCCACGTTTATTTCTCTTAAAGTCCTTCAAAAAAATAGTCTTTTAAAAATCCAGGTTTATTGGTCCTTGAAGAAATAATCTTTAAAGAAATCCACTCGTTCGTGGTCCTTGTAAAAATATTCTTTAAAAAAGCCACGTTTGTTGGTTTGTCCGGGAAAAAATATTCTTAAATCCACATTTCGCTGGTCCTGTTGGTCCTTGAAAAGAACATTTTGCTGTCCAAATCTTTATTTCATTTTTTGGAATGTTCTCAACGGACATTGGTCAGTGGAGCCTTGAATAAATTTTTAAATCAACCCCTAAAATTAATGATCAGAAAAAAATATTTAAGAAATTGACGATTTTAAATTTAACTAATTCCACGAATTTTGGTCCTTGATAATTTTTTTTTTTTTTGAATAATAATCTTTAAAATAGATTTAATCCAAACGTCTCCGTATTTTAGTGAATTTGCTTTCTCTGAAAAAATATTTTTAAAAAATCCACTATTTTTGGGCAAGAGTACCTTAAAAAATCTTTCACAATTTTTCAGCAAGTCCTCGAGAAACAAAGTTTACGAAAAGATTTAAGAATTTCCATTGCAAAAAGAGTCATGACTATAAAATGAAAGAAAACATTACAAATATAGACATAACAATACGTTAACGTTACAAACGAGACAATGGGAAAAGGAATAGCAATAATCTGAGCCAAGTGGTGTATTGTACACATTTACGTATGGTTGAATGTGTACCCAGCAAACCATGTGATAAAACTTAGAGCAATATTCCGAAGGTAGCAGGGATATCTGATTGGCGAAACAATAAACGTGGATTTTTAAAAAAATATTTTTTTTGACCTTCGATAAACATGGATTTTTTCAAAATTATTTTTTATGACCTTCGATAAACTTGGAATTTTTTAAAAAATATTTTTTATGACCTTCGATAAACGTGGATTTTTTAAAAAATATTTTTTATGACCTTCGATAAACGTGGATTTTTCAAAAAATATTTTTTATGACCTTCGATAAACGTGGATTTCTTAAAAATTATTTTTTATGACCCTCGATAAACGTGGATTTTTTAAAAATAATTGTTGACGACCTTCGATAAACGTGGATGTTTTAAAAATTATTTTTTATGACCTTCGATACACGTGGATTTTTTAAAAATTATTTTTTATGACCTTCGATAAACGTGGATTTATTTAAAAATTATTTTTAATGGACTTTAAAGTCTTTTATTTCTGTCTTCTGAATAGAAAAAAACACGCAATTGAAAAACTTTGTCATTTGGTTCGCTGGGTCATGCCTACCGTGGCAACGACGTATTCACAATTCCAGCTGAAATCAATTGTGTGAGACAATAAAAACGTATAAGTGACATGTCATCAGACAATGATTTGATTTGGCATGTGAAAGACTTGTCGTTGAAAAGAAAGGGGGAAAATCCAAATTGTGATATTCGCACTTTTTAAATGGCAACGAACATAAAAGTGTGCGGAATTGAGGGATTTTTTGTTCGAAGATGTTGATTTTATTACCAAGAGAATTAAAATGGGAAGAATATTGTTAGTGAAAATAAAAGCACTTAGGATATGTAATTGAAAGGAGAGGGAGAAGTTTTAGTTCCTTGAAAAATATTCTTTAAAAAATCCACGTTTGGTGGTCTTTTGGTCCTTGAAAAATATTCTTTAAAAAATCCACTTTTTTAACCTTTTGGTCCTTGAAAAATATTCTTTAAAAAATCCACGTTTATTGGCCTTTTGGTCCTTGAAAAATATTCTTTAAAAAATCCACGTTTATTGGCCTTTTGGTCCTTGAAAAATATTCTTTAAAAAATCCACGTTTATTGACATTTTGGTCCTTGAAAAATATTCTTTAAAAAATCCACGTTTATTGGCCTTTTGGTCCTTGAAAAATATTCTTTAAAAAATCCACGTTTATTGGCCTTTTGGTCCTTGAACAATATTCTTTAAAAAATCCACGTTTATTGGCATTTTGGTCCTTGAAAAATATTCTTTAAAAAACCCACGTTTATTGGCCTTTTGGTCCTTGAAAAATATTCTTTAAAAAATCCACGTTTATTGGCCTTTTGGTCCTTGAAAAATATTCCTTAAAAAATCCAGTTTTTTTTGTCTTTTGGTCCTTGAAAAATATTCCTTAAAAAATCCAGTTTTTTTTGTCTTTTGGTCCTTGAAAAATATTCTTTAAAAAATCCACGTTTATTGGCCTTTTGGTCCTTGAAAAATATTCTTTAAAAAATCCACGTTTATTGGCCTTTTGGTCCTTGAAATATATTCTTTAAAAAATCCACTTTTATTGGTCTTTTGGTCCTTAAAAATATTCTTTAAAAAATCCACGTTTATTGGCCTTTTGGTCCTTGAAATATATTCTTTAAAAAATCCACGTTTATTGGTCTTTTGGTCCTTGAAAAATATTCTTTACAGAATCCACGTTTATTAGCCTTTTGGTCCTTGAAAAATATTCTTTAAAAAATCCATGTTTATTGTTGGAAAGGTCCTTGAAAAATATTCTTTACAGAATCCACGTTTATTAGCCTTTTGGTCCTTGAAAAATATTCTTTAAAAAATCCATGTTTATTGTTGGAAAGGTCCTTGAAAAATATTCTTTAAAAAATCCACGTTTATGGGCCTTTTGGTCCTTGAAAAAATATTCCTTAAAAAATCCACGTTTATTGTTGGGATGGTCCTTGAAAAATATTCTTTAAAAAATCCACGTTTATTGTTTGGAAGGTCCTTGAAAAAATATTCTTTAAAAAATCCACGTTTATTGGCCTTTTGGTCCTTGAAAAATATTCTTTAAAAAATCCACGTTTATTGTTGGAAAGGTCGTTGAAAAATATTCTTTAAAAAATCCACGTTTATTGTTAGAAAGGTCCTTGAAAAATATTCTTTAAAAAATCCACGTTTATTGTTGGAAAGGTCCTTGAAAATATTCTTTAAAAAATCCACGTTTATTGGCCTTTTGGTCCTTGAAAAATATTCTTTAAAAAATCCACGTTTATGGGCCTTTTGGTCCTTGAAAAAATATTCCTTAAAAAATCCACGTTTATTGGGCTTTTGGTCCTTGAAAAAATATTTTTTAAAACATCCACGTTTATTGTTGGGATGGTCCTTGAAAAATATTCTTTAAAAAATCCACGTTTATTGTTTGGAAGGTCCTTGAAAAAATATTCTTTAAAAAATCCACGTTTATTGGCCTTTTGGTCCTTGAAAAATATTCTTTAAAAAATCCACGTTTATTGTTGGAAAGGTCGTTGAAAAATATTCTTTAAAAAATCCACGTTTATTGTTGGAAAGGTTGTTGAAAAATATTCTTTAAAAAATCCACGTTTATTGTTAGAAAGGTCCGTGAAAAATATTCTTTAAAAAATCCACGTTTATTGGCCTTTTGGTCCTTGAAAAATATTATTTAAAAAATCCACGCTTCTTGGCCTTTTGGTCCTTGAAAAATATTCTTTAAAAAATCCACATTTAATGGCCTTGTGGACCTTGAAATATATTTTTTTATTTATTTTTGTAAATTATTAAAATTTAAAAATAATTATTTTTTAAATTTCTTTCTTCCCTTTTCATTTCAGGCCCCGACCATCCCAGCTTTGGCAACAACTTCGATCGCAAACACATGCAACACGATGCCAACTCATTATCCTTGGAAAACAATGATGTATTCAGTGGCAGCCAGGCATTGCTAAGCAGGACAGCTCCAGCTCTTGTCCTCATTATATTCTTGGTTCGAACAGCTTATATGGTGTAGCAATTAAATAAATTAATATAAAAGTAAATATAAATAAATATATATTTTTTTCTTGGGTTTCTTTATTTTATAATCGAAACACTAATTTGTAAAAATAAATGAAAAAAAACACAAACAAAAAACCCGGCACATAATATGAGTATTGTTTAGGCTATAAGCAAAATCAAACAAATAAAAACAGAGAAAAATTAATAAAATATTATAAACCAAAAAACGAAAAAAAATATTAGATTTAATAAAAAACTGAATTTAGAGTAGATTCCAATTATTTGATGGAAAACGGAAAAACATGGAATTTCATTATCATATTTTTTTAGTTTGTAAATCAAATAATTGTGTATATTTTTCTGTTGTAAATCGAATCAAACAAAAATAAAAAAATGGAATTTATGGAAATATTAAAAATCTGCAATTATGTGTGTTTTTTAATTAAGTCAACAAATTATGGTGTCTGTTTGTGCAACAAAATGGGATTGATTTGTTGTAAGTATTTATATGATGTCTTTGTTGAAAAAAAAAATTAATTAATTTCTGAGGATTGCAATATTAATTTTCCTAAAAAGTAAAAACAAAAAACATGTTGCAATGTTCAGCTGGATTGAAATTATTTTATTTTTCTTTACCATCCTCCAAGGCGTGGATTTTTTAAAGAATATTTTTTCAAGAACCATCCTCCAAGGCGTGAAATTTTTAAAGAATATTTTTTCAAGGACCATCCACCAAGGCGTGGATTTTTTAAAGGATATTTTTTCAAGGGCCTTCCACCAAGGCGTGGATTTTTTAAAGAGTATTCTTCAAGGAACATCCTCCAAGGCGTGGATTTTTTAAAGAATATTTTTCAAGGACCATCCTCCAAGGCGTGGATTTTTTAAAGAATATTTTTCAAGGAACATCCTCCAAGGCGTGGATTTTTTAAAGAAATGTTTTTCAAGGAACATCCTCCAAGGCGTGGATTTTTTAAAGAATATTTTTCCAAGGAACATCCTCCAAGGCGTGGATTTTTTAAAGAATATTTCTTCAAGGAACATCCTACAAGGCGTGGATTTTTTAAAGAGTATTCTTCAAGGAACATCCTCCAAGGCGTGGATTTTTTAAAGAATATTTTTCAAGGACCATCCTCCAAGGCGTGGATTTTTTAAAGAATATTTTTCAAGGAACATCCTCCAAGGCGTGGATTTTTTAAAGAATATTTTTCAAGGACCATCCTCCAAGGTGAGGATTCTTTAAAGAATATTTTTTCAAGGACCATCCTCCAAGGCGTGAATTTTTTAAAGAATATTTTTTCAAGGACCATCCACCAAGGCGTGGATTTTTTAAAGAATATTTTTTCAAGGACCATCCACAAGGCGTGGATTTTTTAAAGAATATTTTTTCAAGGACCATCCACCAAGGCGTGGATTTTTAAAGAATATTTTTTCAAGGACCATCCACAAGGCGTGGATTTTTTAAAGAATATTTTTTCAAGGACCATCCACAAGGCGTGGATTTTTTAAAGAATATTTTTTCAAGGACCATCCACCAAGGCGTGGATTTTTTAAAGAATATTTTTTCAAGGACCATCCACAAGGCGTGGATTTTTTAAAGAATATTTTTTCAAGGACCTTCCATAAACGTGGATTATTTTTTCAAGGGCTTTCCATAAATGTAAAGTGGATTTTTTAAAGAATAATTTTTAAAGACCTACCTTAAACGTCGATTTTTTAAAGAACATTTTTCAACGACCTTCAACAAACGTGGATTTTTTAAAGAATTTCTTTTAAGAATTTTGGCCAAGGACCTTCCATAAACGTGGATTTTTTTTGTAAAGAATTTGGTCCAAGGAACCTCCATAAACGTGGATTTGTTAAGGAATATTTTTTAAAAATTTTGTCCAAGGGCCTTCCATAAACTCGATTTTTTAAAGAATATTTTTTAAGAATTTTGTCCAAGGACCTTCCATAAACGTGGATTTTTGAAAGAATTTGGTCCGAGGATTGCTTTTCTGTCTTAGGCTGTATTATCCATTACGACCATCAAATACCGAATTTGAAACAATTCCGGTGAATAATGTCGTTAAAATTATAAAAATACCGAATATCGGAAGGTACCGTTACATGGGGGGCTATACGAAAACCTAGACCTGCACAGACAATTTTCTGTCTTAGGCTGTAGTATCCATTACGAACTTCAAATGCCATATTTGAAGCAATTCCAGCGCATAATGTCGCTTAAATCATCAAAATACCAAATATCGGGAGGTACCTTCATATGGGGGCTATACAAAAACGTGGACCTGCACAGACAATTTCCTGTCTTGGGCTGTTGTAACCATTACGAACTTTAAATACCAAATTTGAAACAATTCCGTTGAATAATGTCGCTAGAAATCATCAAACTGTCGAATGTCAGGAGGTATCGTTATTTTGGGGCTATACGACGACGAGGATCTGCACGAACAATTTTCTGTTATAGGCAGAATAATGTCGCTGAAATCATCAAAATACCGAATATGGGGGGTTAACAAAACGTGGACCTACATGGTCCATTTTCAACACCAAATATCCTGAATGCATAATATACATTTGAGTAAAATTTCGGAAGGTAGAGTGATTTCCACAGACGGATAGACGAACGGGCATCGCTAAATCGACATAGAATGTTATGCTGATTTGATGCCGAATTTCATTGAAAAATGTGGCTGACATCATCGAAGTAACAACTATCGGGAGGAACCGTTGATTGGGGGATATACGATATTATGAACCATTATAGCCCATCTTCGAACTTGACCTGCCTGGAGACAAAAGATTGATCTAGCTTGATTACAACAGACAGACAGACAGACGGATGGACGGGCAGGGCTAAATAGTCTTAAAGTTTTACGCTCTGGTACGGAATGATCCAGCTCGTCATTTTTTATAAATATTCTGGACATCTTGGGCCCATATATATGGATATTTCATAAAATATTTGAAATTCATAAACACTAAATTTTCTGAGAGTTCGAATCGTGGATTGTTAAAAAAACATTCAATTGCTTCTCTATGAGTCCTGACAGTTGGAGTATTTTTTAATAACTTTCTAAAGGACCTGATGATTTTTTTCATAAATATTTTAAGGATAATTGTAGTGAAATTTTTACAAAAGCTTCCTCATTTATTAGAAATCCAATCCAATTTATTAGAAATCCAATTCCGTCTCAGAAATCATTTTTAATCATTTTCTTAGAGATGAGGTCCGGCATTTTTTGGAGTATTAATTTTACATTGTCAAATTATTTGCCGAGTCCTAATTGCGGTCATTTAAAAAAAAACTTTATGAAAATGTTGACCAAACAGTTGATATTTCATGCATTTTCAGAATATTGTTGAATAATTTTTGGACAGTTCCAAAAATTTTTTGGATTTAAAAAATTCCATATTAAAGGTTCCAAGCCGCAGATCCAAGTCGTAGATAAAATATTCTGAATGTTCTACGTGTCGATTTTTATCTAATGTCCAGAGTCCTGAACAGCTCGTGAATTTTTATTTTATTTTCTAAAGGATTTGCATTTTTAAATAATTTACTAATGGTCCTGACCAGGTCGTGGATAAATATTATTCTTAGAGTCCTGACCAGATCGTGGATATTTTATAATTTAAATAATTTTTTAAAGGTCTTGAAATGCTAGTGGATATTTTAATAATTTTCTAGGAGTCCTGGAATGCTTGTAGATTTTTTAACAAATTTCCTAAAGGTCCTGGCCAGATCTTTTTTTTTTTGTAATATTTAAAGGGTCCTGAAATGGTCGTGGATTTTTGAAATTATTTTCTAAGGGTCCTGATCAACCCTGGTAATTTTCTATAGGTTCTGAAAAGATCATGGATTTTTTAAAGAAATTTCTAAAGGTCCTGAAATTCTAGTGAATTTTTTAAGTAATTCTCTAAGAATTCTAAACCGCTTGTGGATGTATTTTTTTAACTAATTTTCTAAGAGTCCAGAAATGCTCCTGGATATTTTAAATGATTTTTAAAGGTCCCGAAAGGCTCTTGAATTTTTTAAATATTTTTTTTAAGGTCCTGCAATGCTCGTGGATTTTTTAAATAATTTTCTAAATGTGCTGATCATCTCTTGGATCTTTTAAATTATTTTCTAAGTGTCCTGGTCATCCCTGGTAATTTTCTATAGGTCCTGCAAAGATCATGGATTTTTTAAAGAAATTTCTGAAGGTCCTGAATCCTCGTGGGTTTTTTAAATAATTGTCTAAGAATCCCAAACCGCTCGTGGATGTACTTTTTTAAATAATTTGCTAAGGTTCCCGAAATGCTCTTGAATATGCTCTTTAAATATTTTTTAAGGTCCTGCAATGCTAGTGGATTTTTTAAAGAATTTTTTATTGCTCCTATAATGTTTGAGGATTTTTTAAATAATTTTCTGAATGTCCTGATCATCTCGTGGATTTTTTAAATAATTTTCTAAATGTTCTGATCATTTCGTGGATTTTTTAAATAATTTTCTAAATGTTCTGATCATTTCGTGGATTTTTTAAATAATTTTCTAAGTGTCCTGGTCATCCCTGGTAATTTTCTATAGGTCCTGCAAAGATCATGGATTTTTTAAAGAAATTTCTGAAGGTCCTGAATCCTCGTGGGTTTTTTAAATAATTGTCTAAGAATCCCAAACCGCTCGTGGATGTACTTTTTTAAATAATTTGCTAAGGTTCCCGAAATGCTCTTGAATATGCTCTTTAAATATTTTTTAAGGTCCTGCAATGCTAGTGGATTTTTTAAAGAATTTTTTATTGCTCCTATAATGTTTGAGGATTTTTTAAATAATTTTCTGAATGTCCTGATCATCTCGTGGATTTTTTAAATAATTTTCTAAATGTTCTGATCATTTCGTGGATTTTTTAAATAATTTTCTAAATGTTCTGATCATTTCGTGGATTTTTTAAATAATTTTCTAAGTGTCCTGGTCATCCCTGGTAATTTTCTATAGGTCCTGCAAAGATCATGGATTTTTTAAAGAAATTTCTGAAGGTCCTGAATCCTCGTGGGTTTTTTAAATAGTTGTCTAAGAATCCCAAACCGCTCGTGGATGTACTTTTTTAAATAATTTTCTAAGGGTCCCGAAATGCTCTGGAATATGCTCTTTAAATATTTTTTAAGGTTCTGCAATGCTCGTGGATTTTTCAAAGAATTTTTTATTGCTCCTATAATGTTTGAGGATTTTTTAAATAATTTTCTAAGTGTCCTGATCATCTCGTGGATTTTTTAAATAATTTTCTAAATGTTCTGATCATTTCGTGGATTTTTTAAATAATTTTCTAAGTGTCCTGGTCATCCCTGGTAATTTTCTATAGGTCCTAAAAAGATCATGGATTTTTTAAAGAAATTTCTAAAGGTCCTAAAAAGATCATAGATTTTCTAAAGAAATTTCTAAAGGTCCTGAAATTCTCGTGGATTTTTTAAATAATTCTATAAGAATCCCAAATTGCTCGTGGATGTATTTTTAATATAATTTTCTAAGGGTCCAGAAATGCTCGTAGATTTTTTAAATGATTTCTTAAGGATCCTGAAATGCTCTTGGATTTTCTTAACATTTTTCAAGATCCTGCAATGCTGGTGAATTTTTTTTAATAAATTTCAAAATGTCCTGATCATCTCGTGGATTTTTAAATAATTTTCTAAGGGTCCTGGTCATCCCTGGTTATTTTCTATAGGTCCTGAAAAGATCATGGGTTTTTTAAACCATTTTTTAAAGGTCCGGAAATGCCCGTGGATTTTTTAAATAATTCTCTTAGAATCCTAAACCGCTCGTGGATGTATTTTTTTAAAAAAATTTCTAAGGGTCCAGAAATGCTCTTGGATATTTTAAATGATTTTTAAAGGTCCCGAAATGCTCTTGAATTTTTTAAATATTTTTTTAAAGTCCTGCATTGCTTGTGGATTTTTTAAATAAATTTCTTAATGTCCTGATCATCTCGTGGATTTTTTAAATAATTTTCTAATGACCTGGATCATCTCGGGATTGTTTAAATAATTTTCTAAGGGTCCTGGTCATCCCTGGTAATTTTCTATAGGTCCTAAAAAGATCATGGATTTTTTAAACCATTTTCTGAAGGTCCTGCAATGCGCGTGGATTTTTTAAATAATTCTATTACCGTTCGTGAATGTATTTGTTTACATAATTTTCTAAGAGTCCTGAAACGCTCTTGGAAGTTTTAGGTGATTTTTTAAAGGTCCCGAAGTGCTCTTGAATTTTTTTTTAAATATTTTTTTAAGATCCTGTAATGCTCGTGGATTTTTTAAATAATTTTCTTAATGTCCTGATCATCTCTTGGATTTTTTAAATAATTTTCTAAGGGTCCTGATCATCCCTGGTAATTTTCTGTAGGTCCAGAAAAGATCATGGATTTTTTAAAAAAAAATTCTAAAGGTCCTGAAATTTCTAAGGGTCTAGAAAATTCTCTTGGATATTTTAAATGATCCCGAAAGCCTCTTGAATTTTTTTAGATATTTTTTAAAGGTCTTGCAATACTCGTGCATTTTTAAAGAATTTTTTATTGGTCCTGGGTTTTTTAATAGTTTTCCAAAAATTTTTAAATAATATTCCAATTTCCAAATATTTTTAAATAATTTTCCAAAGATCCTGAAATGCTCCTGGATTTTTTAAATGACTTTTCCTGAAAGGATCCTTAGTTTATTTTTAATAATTTTTCAAGATTATTTAAATAATTTTCCCAGGGTTCTGAAATGATCCCGGATTTTTCAGACACTTTTCCAAGTTTTTTAAAATCATTTTCCAAGGGTCCTGAAATAAATAAATAAATAAATTTCTAAGGGCCCTAAGAAGGTAGTGGATTTTTTTTAATAATTTCCTAAATGTCCTGAAATTCTGCTGGATTTGTAAAATAATTTTCTGTGGATCCTGACCAGCTTGTGAATTTTCAAACAATTTTCTAAGGGTCCAGGTTTTTTTTTAAATTTCAAGCCGTCCTGACTAGCCCATGTATTTTCCTAAGGGTACTAAAAAGTTTGTCCATGTTAAAGCATAGCATTTTCTAGTTCTTTATCACAATACCACATTTAACAAAATTACCTCTCAAACCTATTACAAATTCCAACCATAAAATCTCTTTTGGTTTTTCTCTGGCTCATAAACAATTGAGATTATAATGCAAACATTTGCATTTTTTGGTGAATACCTTTTGCGAATGGTTGTTCAATTTTTACATTTCGCTTAAGTCTGTAGCATATGTCTGAATACTTTTGTTTCAAGATGTTATGCAAATGCATTTCATCCGTTTCCTCATTCCTGCTTCGAGCATCAACGCACACTCCCACTCCAACTCACATACATGTTGATACAAAAGGGAAAATAAATTCAAATTTTTAAATGCATTCCCTGCCCCCCACCCCAGCCCGACTCGGGCCAGGCAAGGCACCGACAATATCATCAACAGTTCCATGTGACAGATGAATAATTCTCTTCAATGGAGAAACAACATTTAAGTGCATTTATGTTTGAAAGGAAAGTTGGTAAAGTTGGTGTTGGGGGTGTGTGAGTGTGAGTGAGTGTGTGTGTGTGTTTTTTTTTTTTTGTGGGGTGGATTGGGGAGGTCCTTTTATGCCTTAAAACAAAAGCAAAAAAAGAACCCAAAACAAATCAACAAATTGAATAACAATTTTAAAGTCAAGAGCATTACAAACCAAACGAAGCCAAACATCAGCAACGCCAGCCGGAGCAACAACATCAACAGCAACCAAAAAACAAGGATCTTTTCCAAATAAAACAGCAGCAAAAACAAAAAAAAAAAAATAATAAAAGAAAGTAAAAAGTTAAAAAATTAATTGAAATGGAAGAGCGAAAAAATAAGAGTTGACAAATCAACAAAAACAACACAAAAGCCAAGAAAGTCGGAGTTTGAGTTTGGCGACGGAAACTTCAAGGCGGAGGAGGCGGATGACTGGGAGAAAAAAATAGAGAAATGTACATTAAGCCTCAGGCAGGACAATGACAAAGCAGGCGGAGGAGGAGGACAAAAACTGTGGCCACTTAATTATCACTCATGCATTAACACATATACCCCAGCCACCAACGCGCACAGGATTTGCATTTGTCCGACAGGATGCAGAAGGACATTCTTTCGCAGCTAAATGCATGGCTGCGGTATGACGGTGTGGCAAGAAAAAAGTGAATGACATTTTTTATATTTGAGATAAAGAGGCGGGTTACTAAGGCAGGAAATTTTCTGGATATTAAAGAAAAGTTTGCGGATTTTTTAAATAATTTTCCAAGGGTCCTGAAATGCTCGTGGATTTTTAAAATAATTTTGTAGAGGTCCTGAAAGGCTCGTGGGTTTTTTAAATAATTTTCTAGAGGTCCTGAAATACTCGTGAATTTTTTAAATAATTTGCTAAAGGCCCTAAAATGCTTCTGGATTTTTTAAATAATTTTCTAAGGCAGTTGAACACCTCGTGGATTTTTTAAATAATTTTCTAAGGGTGTTGAACAGCTCGTGGATTTTTTAAATAATTTTCTAAGGGTGTTGAACAGCTCGTGGATTTTTTAAATAATTTTCTAAGGGTGTTGAACAGCTCGTGGATTTTTTAAATAATTTTCTAAGGGTGTTGAACAGCTCGAGGATTTTTT
Source organism: Musca domestica (assembly GCF_030504385.1). NCBI lineage: Eukaryota > Metazoa > Arthropoda > Insecta > Diptera > Muscidae > Musca > Musca domestica. The sequence continues at coordinate 21,949 of NW_026712150.1, forward strand.
AAATAATTTTCTAAGGGTGTTGAACAGCTCGTGGATTTTTTAAATAATTTTCTAAGGGTGTTGAACAGCTCGTGGATTTTTTAAATAATTTTCTAAGGGTGTTGAACAGCTCGTGGACTTTTTAAATAATTTTCTAAGGGTGTTGCACAGCTCGTGGGTTTTTCAAATAATTTTCTCTGGGTGTTGACCAGCTCGAGGATTTTATAAATAATTTTCTAAGGGTGTTGAACAGCTCGGGGATTTTTTAAATAATTTTCTAAGGGTGTTGAACAGCTCGTGGATTTTTTAAATAATCCTCTAAGGGTGTTGAACAGCTCGTGGATTTTTTAAATAATTTTCTAAGGGTGTTGAACAGCTCGTGGATTTTTTAAATAATTTTTTAAGGGTGTTTAGTAGCTCGGGGATTTTTAAAATAATTTTTTATGGGTGTTTACTAGCTCGGGGATTTTTAAAATAATTTTCTAAAGGTCCTGAAATGCTCCTGGATTTTTTAAATATTTTTCTAAGGGTGTTGACCAGCTCGGGGATTTTTTAAATAATTTTCTAAGGGTGTTGACCAGCTCGTGGATTTTTTAAATAATTTTCTAAGGGTGTTGAACAGCTCGTGGATTTTTTTAATAATTTTCTAAGGGTGTTGAACAGCTCGTGGATTTTTTTTAATAATTTTCTAAGGGTGTTGAACAGCTCGTGGATTTTTTAAATAATTTTCTAAGGGTGTTGAACAGCTCGTGGATTTTTTAAATAATTTTCTAAGAGTGTTGAACAGCTCGTGGATTTTTTAAAAAATTTTCTAAGGGTATTGACTAGCTCGTGGATATTTAATTAATTTTCTAGAGGCCCTGAAATGCTCGTGGATTTTTTAAATAATTTTCTAGAGGCCCTGAAATGCTCGTGGATATTTAAATAATTTTCTAGGGGCCCTGAAATGCTCGTGGATTTTTTAAATAATTTTCTAGAGGCCCTGAAATGCTCGTGGATTTTTTAAATAATTTTCTGGAGGCCCTGAAATGCTCGTGGATTTTTTAAATAATTTTCTGGAGGCACTGAAATGCTCGTGGATTTTTTAAATAATTTTCTAGAGGCCCTGAAATGCTCGTGGATTTTTTAAATAATTTTCTAGAGGCCCTGAAATGCTCGTGGATTTTTTAAATAATTTTCTAGAGGCCCTGAAATGCTCGTGGATTTTTTAAATAATTTTCTAGAGGCCCTGAAATGCTCGTGGATTTTTTAAATAATTTTCTAGAGGCCCTGAAATGCTCGTGGATTTTTTAAATAATTTTCTAGAGGCCCTGAAATGCTCGTGGATTTTTTAAATAATTTTCTAGAGGCCCTGAAATGCTCGTGGATTTTTTAAATAATTTTCTAGAGGCCCTGAAATGCTCGTGGATTTTTAAATAATTTTCTAGAGGCCCTGAAATGCTCGTGGATTTTTTAAATAATTTTCTAGAGGCCCTGAAATGCTCGTGGATTTTTTAAATAATTTTCTAGAGGCCCTGAAATGCTCGTGGATTTTTTAAATAATTTTCTAGAGGCCCTGAAATGCTCGTGGATTTTTTAAATAATTTTCTAGAGGCCCTGAAATGCTCGTGGATTTTTTAAATAATTTTCTAGAGGCCCTGAAATGCTCGTGGATTTTTTAAATAATTTTCTAGAGGCCCTGAAATGCTCGTGGATTTTTTAAATAATTTTCTAGAGGCCCTGAAATGCTCGTGGATTTTTTAAATAATTTTCTAGAGGCCCTGAAATGCTCGTGGATTTTTTAAATAATTTTCTAGAGGCCCTGAAATGCTCGTGGATTTTTAAATAATTTTCTAGAGGCCCTGAAATGCTCGTGGATTTTTTAAATAATTTTCTAGAGGCCCTGAAATGCTCGTGGATTTTTAAAATAATTTTCTAGAGGCCCTGAAATGCTCGTGGATTTTTTAAATAATTTTCTAGAGGCCCTGAAATGCTCGTGGATTTTTTAAATAATTTTCTAGAGGCCCTGAAATGCTCGTGGATTCTTTAAATAATTTTCTAGAGGCCCTGAAATGCTCGTGGATTTTTTAAATAATTTTCTAGAGGCCCTGAAATGCTCGTGGATTCTTTAAATAATTTTCTAGAGGCCCTGAAATGCTCGTGGATTTTTTAAATAATTTTCTAGAGGCCCTGAAATGCTCGTGGATTCTTTAAATAATTTTCTAGAGGCCCTGAAATGCTCGTGGATTTTTTAAATAATTTTCTAGAGGCCCTGAAATGCTCGTGGATTTTTTAAATAATTTTCTGGGGGTACTGAAGAATTTTTTAAATAATTTTCTAGGGGTAGTGAAATGCTAACATTTCTAAGAATATAAATGATAGTAGAAGTTCTAATTTTCCAAGGGTTCTGAGAGGCTCTTGGATTCTTTAAATAATTTTCTGGGGGCACTGAAAAATATTTTAAATAATTTTCTAGGGGTACTGAAGAATTTTTTAAATAATTTTCTAAGGTCCTGAAATGCTAACATTTCTAAGAATATAAATGATAGTAGAAGTTCTAATTTTCCAAGGGTTCTGAGAGGCTCGTGGATTTTTTTAAATAATTTTCTAAGGCTTTTGACCAGCTTGTGGATTTTTTAAACAATTTTCGAAGGGTTCTGGCCAGCTCGGGGATTTTGTAAAAAATTCTAAGGGAACTAAAATGCTCGTTGATTTTTAAACAATTTTTTAAAGGTCCTAAACACTTCGTGGATTCTTTTGTAAATAATTTGTAAGGGTTCTGAAATACTCGTGGATTTTTTAAACCATTTTCTAGAAGTTAAATATTTTTCAAGGGTCCTGAAATGCTCGTGGATTTTTTAAATAATTTTCCAAGGCTCCTGAAATGCTCGTGGATTTTTTAAATAATTTTCCAAGGCTCCTGAAATGCTCGTGGATTTTTTAAATAATTCTCCAAGGTTCCTGAAACGCTCGTGGATTTTTTAAATAATGTTCCAAGGAACCTGAAATGCTCGCGGATTTTTTAAATAATTTTCCAAGGATCCTGAAGTGCTCGTGGGTTTTTTTAATAATTTTCCAAGGGTCCTGAAATGCTTGTGCATTTATTGAATAATTTTCCAAGGGTCCTGAAATGCTTGTGCATTTATTGAATAATCTTCCAAGGGTCCTGAAATGCTCGTGGATTTTTATAATAATTTTCGAAGGATCCTGAAATGTTCGTGGACTTCTTCCATAATTTTCCAAGGGTTCTGAAATGCTCGTGGATCTTTTAAAGGGTTTTCTAAGGGTCCTGAAATGCTCGTGGACTTCTTCCATAATTTTCCAAGGGTTCTGAAATGCTCGTGGATCTTTTAAAGGATTTTCTAAGGGTCCTGAAATGCTCGTGGACTTCTTCCATAATTTTCCAAGGGTTCTGAAATGCTCGTGGATCTTTTAAAGGATTTTCTAAGGGTCCTGAAATGCTCGTGGACTTCTTCCATAATTTTCCAAGGGTTCTGAAATGCTCGTGGATCTTTTAAAGGATTTTCTAAGGGTCCTGAAATGCTCGTGGATCTTTTAAAGGATTTTCTAAGGGTCCTGAAATGCTCGTGGATCTTTTCAATAAATTCAGAAGTGTCCTGAAGTGCTCATGGATCTTTTAAATAATTTTCGAAGGGTGCGGGAATGCTCGTGTTTTTTTTAAATAATTCTCTAGAGGTCCTGAAATGCTCGTGGATTTTTAAAAATAATTTTCCAAAGGTCCTGAAATGCTCGTGGATTTTTTAAATAATTTTCCAAGGATCTTAAAATGCTCGTGGATTTTTTAAATAATTTTCCAAGGATCTTAAAATGCTCGTGGATTTTTTAAATAATTTTCCAAGGATCTTAAAATGCTCGTGGATTTTTTAAATAATTTTCCAAGGATCTTAAAATGCTCGTGGATTTTTTAAATAATTTTCCAAGGATCTTAAAATGCTCGTGGATTTTTAAATAATTTTCCAAGGATCTTAAAATGCTCGTGGATTTTTTAAATAATTTTCCAAGGATCTTAAAATGCTCGTGGATTTTTTAAATAATTTTCCAAGGATCTTAAAATGCTCGTGGATTTTTTAAATAATTTTCCAAGGATCTTAAAATGCTCGTGGATTTTTTAAATAATTTTCCAAGGATCTTAAAATGCTCGTGGATTTTTTAAATAATTTTCCAAGGATCTTAAAATGCTCGTGGATTTTTTTAAATAATTTTCCAAGGATCTTAAAATGCTCGTGGATTTTTTAAATAATTTTCCAAGGATCTTAAAATGCTCGTGGATTTTTTAAATAATTTTCTAAGGGTGTTGAACAGCTCGTGGATTTTTTAAATAATTTTCTAAGGGTGTTGAACAGCTCGTGGATTTTTTAAAAAAAATATAAGGGTGTTGAACAGCTCGTGGATTTTTTAAAAAAAATTATAAGGGTATTGAACAGCTCGTGGATTTTTTAAAAAAAATTATAAGGGTATTGAACAGCTCGTGGATTTTTTAAATAATTTTCTAAGGGTGTTGAACAGCTCGTGGATTTTTTAAATAACTTTCTAAGAGTGTTGACCAGCTCGTTGATTTTTTAAATCATTTTCTAAGGGTGTTGAACAGCTCGTGGATTTTTTAAATAATTTTCTAAGGATGTTTGACCAGCTCGTGGATTTTTTAAATAATTTCCTAAGGGTGTTGAACAGCTCGTGGATTTTTTAAATAATTTTCTAAAGGTCCTGAAATGCTCCTGGATTTTTTTAAATCATTTTCTAAGGGTCTTGAACAGCTAGTGAATTTTTTAAATAATTTTCTAAGGATGTTTGACCAGCTCGTGGATTTTTTAAATAATTTCCTAAGGGTGTTGAACAGCTCGTGGATTTTTTAAATAATTTTCTAAGGATGTTTGACCAGCTCGTGGATTTTTTAAATAGTCTTCTAAGGGTGTTGAACAGCTCGTGGATTTTTAAATAATTTTCTAAAGGTGTTGAACAGCTCGTGGATTTTTAAATAATTTTCTAAAGGTGTTGAACAGCTCGTGGATTTTTTTAAATAATTTTCTAAGGGTGTTGACCTGATCGTTGATTTTTTTAAATAATTTTCTAAGTGTGCTAACCAGCTCGGGGATTTCTTAAATAATTTTCTAAAGGTCCTGAAATGCTCCTGGCTTTTTTAAATAATTTTCTATGGGTGTTTTAATGGGTTTTTTAATAATTTTCTAAGGGTGTTTGACCAGCTCGTGGATTTTTTAAAATAATTTTCTATGGGTGTTGAACAGCTCGTGGATTTTTTAAAATAATTTTCTATGGGTGTTGAACAGCTCGTGGATTTTTTAAAATAATTTTCTATGGGCGTTGACCAGCTCGTGGATTTTTTAAAATAATTTTCTATGGGTGTTGAACAGCTCGTGGATTTTTAAATAATTTTCTAAGGTTGTTGAACAGCTCGTGGATTTTTTAAATAATTTTCTAAGGGTATTGAACAGTTCGTGGATTTTTTAAATAATTCTCTAAGGGTGTTGAACAGCTCGTTGATTATTTAAAAAATGTTCCAAGGGTCCTGAAGGGCTCGTTGATTTTTTAAAAAATGTTCCAAGGGTCCTGAAAGGCTCGTTGACTTTTTAAATAATTTTTAAAGTTATTATGATGCTCGTGGACTTTTTAAATAATTTTTAAAGGTATTATGATGCTCGTGGATTTTTTACATAATTATCCAATGACCCTGCAATGCTCGTAGATTTTTTTAAATCATTTTCTAGAGGTCCTGATTTTTTTAAATAATTTTCATGGATTTGTTTAAATAATTATCCAATGAGCCTGAAATACTCATGGATTTTTTTAAATCATTTTCTAGAGGTCCTGAAATGCTCGTGTTTTTTTTTTTAATAATTATCCAATGATCCTGCACTACTCTTGATTTTTTAAATAATTTTCCAAGGGTCCTGAAATGCTCCTGGTTTTTTGATAACTTTCCTAAGGGTCCTGGCCATCTCGTCGATTCTTAAAATAATTTGTTAGAGGTCCTGAAATGCTCGTGGATTTTTAAAATAATGTTCCAAGGGTCCTGAAATTGTCGTGGATTTTTTAAATACTTTTCTACGGGTCCTGAAATGCTCGTGTATATTTAAAGTATTTTTCTAGAGGTCCTGAAATGTTCGTGGATTTTTCAATAATTTTCTAGAGGTCTTGAAATGTTCCTGGATTTTTTTAGAGGTCCTGAAACTATTTTGGATTTTTTAAAATAATATTCTATAGATACTGAAATGCTCGTCGATTTTTTAATAATTTTCTCAGGATCCGTTGATTTTTTAAAATAAATTTCTAAGGTACTGCTTCCTCTTTTGTAACGTCCTTCTCCCTTTTCCCAGCATCTCCATACCCCTCCCCCCAAACTCTCAAAGCCACTTCCATTGCAGAAAATCATAGAATGGGATCAAAACGTCAAAAGGCTCGAAGGATGTAAAGAAAAAAGGATAAAACGTTGCAATAGAACTTTAGAAAAGTGCCCCCCAAACAAACAGGCAACATGATTTGCCTAAGGCAGACCACGTAGGTAGCTGTGTAAAGCAACGACATAAACAACGACAACGACGACGATGAAAACAAAGAAACGGGCAGAGGGACAAGGACAAAGGAGACGTTTAAAAAGGAGCACAAATGCAACAAGAAGAACATAAAGGATTTTATGTGGTTATGGAAGAGCAGCATAACCACATACATTTTGCAACGTCCAGACGTGGTCATGGGCAAGTCAGGGAAGGGGAGGAAATATGGAAGAAAGTAAAAGCTGCATTAGGCAAGGCAGGGTCGAAAATGTCATACACTTCCAGACAACAAAAACATAATCAAAATATTTGGAAATAGTTCTCGAAGAAATATTCTTTAAAAAATCCACGTTTGTGGAAGTCCTTGAAAAAAAATTCTTTAAAAATCCACTTTTGTGGCAGTCCTTGAAAGAAATATTCTTTAAAAATCCTCGTTTCTGTGGGTCCTTGAAAAAATATTCTTTAAAAAATCCACGTTTGTGGAAGTCCTTGAAAAAATATTCTTTAAAAATCCACTTTTGTGGCAGTCCTTGAAAGAAATATTCTTTAAAAATCCACGTTTGTGGTAGTCCTTGAAAAAATATTCTTTTAAAAATCCACGTTTGTGGTAGTCCTTGAAAAAATATTCTTTTAAAAATCCACGTTTGTGGTAGTCCTTGAAAAAATATTCTTTTAAAAATCCACGTTTGTGGTAGTCCTTGAAAAAATATTCTTTTAAAAATCCACGTTTGTGGTAGTCCTTGAAAAAATATTCTTTTAAAAATCCACGTTTGTGGTAGTCCTTGAAAAAATATTCTTTTAAAAATCCACGTTTGTGGTAGTCCTTGAAAAAATATTCTTTAAAAAATTAACGCCTCTTTTGATGCTTGAAAAAATATTCTTTAAAAAATCCACGCCTCTGTTGATGCTTGAAAAAATATTTTTTAAAAAAATCCACGCATCTGTTGATGCTTGAAAAAATATTTTTTAAAAAATCCACGCATCTGTTGATGCTTGAAAAAATATTTTTTAAAAAATTAACGCCTCTTTTGATGCTTGAAAAAATATTCTTTAAAAAATCCACGCCTCTGTTGATGCTTGAAAAAATATTTTTAAAAAAATCCGCGCCTCTGTTGATGCTTGAAAAAATATTTTTTAAAAAATCCACGCATCTGTTGATGCTTGAAAAAATATTTTTTAAAAAATTAACGCCTCTTTTGATGCTTGAAAAAATATTCTTTAAAAAATCCACGCCTCTGTTGATGCTTGAAAAAATATTTTTTTAAAAAATCCACGCCTCTGTTGATGCTTGAAAAAATATTTTTTAAAAAATCCACGCAACTGTTGATGCTTGAAAAAATATTTTTTAAAAAATCCACGCCTCTGTTCATGCTTGAAAAAATATTCTTTAAAAAATCCACGCCTCTGTTGATGCTTGAAAAATTATTTTTTTAAAAAATCCACGTTTGTGGTAGTCCTTGAAAAAATATTTTTTAAAAATCCACGTTTGTGGTAGTCCTTGAAAAAATATTTTTTAAAAATCCACGTTTGTGGTAGTCCTTGAAAAAATATTCTTTAAAAAATCCAAGCCTCTGTTGATGCTTGAAAAAATATTTTTTAAAAAATCCACGTTTGTGGTAGTCCTTGAAAAAATATTTTTTAAAAATCCACGTTTGTGGTAGTCCTTGAAAAAATATTCTTTAAAAAATCCAAGCCTCTGTTGATGCTTGAAAAATTATTTTTTTAAAAAATCCACGTTTGTGGTAGTCCTTGAAAAAATATTTTTTAAAAATCCACGTTTGTGGTAGTCCTTGAAAAAATATTTTTTAAAAAACCCACGTTTGTATAGTCCTTAAAAAAAGGTTTTTTTAAAAAATCCACGTTTGTGGTAGTCCTTGAAAAAATATTCTTTAAAAAATCCACGCCTCTGTTGATGCTTGAAAAAATATTTTTTAAAAAATCCACGCATATGTTGATGCTTGAAAAAATATTCTTTAAAAAATCCACGTCTGTGGTAGTCCTTGAAAAAATATTCTTTAAAAAATCCACGTCTCTGGTAGTCATTGAAAAAATATTCTTTAAAAAATCCACGTCTGTGGTAGTCCTTGAAAAAATATTCTTTAAAAAATCCACGTCAGTGGTAGTCCTTGAAAAAATATTCTTTAAAAAATCCACGTCTGTGGTAGTCCTTGAAAAAATATTCTTTAAAAAATCCACGTCAGTGGTAGTCCTTGAAAAAATATTTTTTAAAAAATCCACGTTTGTATAGTCCTTAAAAAAATGTTTTTTTTAAAAAATCCACGTTTGTGGTAGTCCTTGAAAAAATATTCTTTAAAAAATCCACGCCTCTGTTGATGCTTGAAAAAATATTTTTTAAAAAATCCACGCATATGTTGATGCTTGAAAAAATATTTTTTAAAAAATCAACGTCTGTGAAGGTCCTTAAAAAATATTCTTTAAAAAATCAACGTCTGTGAAGGTCCTTAAAAAATATTCTTTAAAAAATCCACGTTTGTGGTAGTCCTTGAAAAAATATTCTTTAAAAAATCAACGTCTGTGAAGGTCCTTAAAAAATATTCTTTAAAAAATCCACGTTTGTGGTAGTCCTTGAAAAAATATTCTTTAAAAAATCCACGTCTGTGGTAGTCCTTGAAAAAATATTCTTTAAAAAATCCACGTCTGTGGTAGTCCTTGAAAAAATATTCTTAAAAAAATCCACGTCTGTGGTAGTCTTTGAAAAAATATTCTTTAAAGAATCCACGTTTGTGGTAGTCCTTGAAAAAATATTCTTTAAAAAGTCCACGTTTTTTGGTCCTTGAAAAAATATTCTCTAAAATATCCACGCCTTGGATGGTCCTTCAAAAAATTGTTATTTAAAAAATCCACGCCTTGGATGGTCCTTCAAAAAATTGTTATTTAAAAAATCCACGTTTTTTGGTCCTTAAAAAAATATTTTTTAAAAAATCCACGTTTTTTGGTCCTTAAAAAAATATTTTTTAAAAAATCCACGCCTTGGATGGTCCTTAAAAAAATATTTTTTAAAAAATCCACGCCTTGGATGGTCCTTAAAAAAATATTTTTTAAAAAATCCACGCCTTGGATGGTCCTTAAAAAATATTTTTTAAAAAATCCACGCCTCAGTTGATGCTTGAAAAAATATTTTTTAAAAAATCCACGCCTCTGTTGATACTTGAAAAAATACTTTTTAAAAAATCCACGCCTCGGTTGATGCTTGAAAAAATACTTTTTAAAAAATCCACGCCTCTGTTGATGCTTGAAAAAATATTCTTTAAAAAATCCACGCCTCTGTTGATGCTTGAAAAAATATTCTTTAAAAAATCCACGCCTCTTTTGATGCTTGAAAAAATATTTTTTAAAAAATCCACGCCTCTGTTGATGCTTGAAAAAATATTCTTTAAAAAACCACGCCTCTGTTGATGCTTGAAAAAATATTCTTTAAAAAATCCACGCCTCTGTTGATGCTTGAAAAAATATTCTTTAAAAATCCACGCCTCTGTTGATGCTTGAAAAAATATTCTTTAAAAAATCCACGCCTCTGTTGATGCTTGAAAAAATATTCTTTAAAACATCCACGCCTCTGTTGATGCTTGAAAAAACTATTCTTTAAAAAATCCACGAGTCTGTTGATGCTTGAAAAAAATATTCTTTAAAAAATCCACGCCTCTGTTAATGCTTAAAAAATATTCTTTAAAAAATGCACTCCTCTGTTGGTCCTTGAAAAATTATTTTTTAAAAAACCCACACCTCTGTTGATGCTTGAAAAAAATATTCTTTAAAAAATCCACGCCTCTGTTGATGCTTGAAAAAAATGTTCTTTAAAAAATTCACGCCTCTGTTGATGTGTGAAAAAAATGTTCTTTAAAAAATCCACGAATCTGTTGATGTGTGAAAAAAATGTTCTTTAAAAAATCCACGAATCTGTTGATGCTTGAAAAAATATTTTTTTAAAAAAATCCACGCCTCTGTTGATGCTTGAAAAAATATTTTTTAAAAAAATCCACGCCTCTGTTGATGCTTGAAAAATATTTTTTAAAAAATCCACGCCTCTGTTGATGCTTAAAAAATATTTTTTAAAAAAATCCACGCCTCTGTTGATGCTTGAAAAATATTTTTTAAAAAATCCACGCCTCTGTTGATGCTTAAAAATATTTTTTAAAAAATCCACGCCTCTGTTGATGCTTAAAAAATATTTTTTAAAAAATCCACGCCTCTGTTGATGCTTAAAAAATATTTTTTAAAAAATCCACGCCTCTGTTCATGCTTAAAAAATATTTTTTTTAGAAAATCCACGCCTCTGTTGATGCTTAAAAAATATTTTTTAAAAAATGCACGTCTCTGTTGGTCCTTGAAAAAATATTCTTTAAAAAATCCACGACTCTGTTGATATTTGAAAAAATATTCTTTAAAAAATCCACGACTCTGTTGATATTTGAAAAAATATTTTTAGAAAATCCAGGCCTCTGTTGATGCTTGAAAAAATATTTTTTGAAAAATCCACGACTCTGTTGATGCTTGAAAAAATATTTTTTAAAAAATCCACGCCTCTGTTGATGCTTGAAAAAATATTTTTTAAAAAATCCACGCCTCTGTTGATGCTTGAAAAAATATGTTTTAAAAAATCCACGCCTCTGTTGATGCCTGAAAAAATATTTTTTAAAAAATCCACGCCTCTGTTTATGTTTGAAAAAATATTTTTTAAAAAATCCACGCCTCTGTTGATACTTGAAAAAATATTTTTAAAAAAATATTTGCCTCTGTTGATGCTTGAAAAAATATTCTTTAAAAAATGCACGTCTCTGTTGGTCCTTGAAAAAATATTCTTTAAAAAATCCACGCCTCTGTTGATGCTTGAAAAAATATTTGTTAAAAAATCCACGCCTCTGTTGATGCTTGAAAAAATATGTTTTAAAAAATCCACGCCTCTGTTGATGCCTGAAAAAATATTTTTTAAAAAATCCACGCCTCTGTTTATGTTTGAAAAAATATTTTTTAAAAAATCCACGCCTCTGTTGATGCTTGAAAAAATATTTTTAAAAAAATATTTGCCTCTGTTGATGCTTGAAAAAATATTCTTTAAAAAATGCACGTCTCTGTTGGTCCTTGAAAAAATATTCTTTAAAAAATCCACGCCTCTGTTGATGATTGAAAAAATATTTGTTAAAAAATCCACGCCTCTGTTGATGATTGAAAAAATATTTGTTAAAAAATCCACGCCTCTGTTGATGCTTGAAAAAATATTTTTTAAAAAATCCACGCCTCGGTTGATGCTTGAAAAAATATTTGTTAAAAAATCCACGCCTCTGTTGATGCTTGAAAAAATATTCTTTAAAAAATCCACGCCTCTGTTGATGCTTGAAAAAATATTTTTTAAAAAATCCACGCCTTGGTGGATGGTCCTTGAAAAAATATCCTTTAAAAAATCCACTGTCCTTTGAAAGTCGAACGGTTGCAAACATTTCGTCCAACAGGACATATCCTCCATTCTAAGGCGAAGTGATATAAAAAGTTCGAGTGGTTGTTGCAAACAGCCAACAAACTTTGGTTTGAAAGCATGTCAGAGTGTGGGTTCCACAGGAACGTGGATGCATATGTTAGTTTGTATATGTGTGTGTTTGATAGAGTGTGTGTGCCAAAGTGTGTGTATGTCATAAAGTACAAAGCAAATGTCCTGTATGTAAATCCTGCTATAACTGTGGGTATGGCTTTTATAGAACAGCCACAACACACAGGTTTTTTTCTCCCTCCTTGTATTTCCTTTTTGTGTGTTTTCCTTCTTTTTTTGCTTTACAATTCTGCTAATCGCACACACACACATACACACTCACACAAACCCACGCACACATCCTTGTGTGAGATACATGGTGTGTATGTGTGATATGCTGCCTGGCTATGTACCGGGAAACGGAAGTGGTACTTAACTAATGTGTTTGTTAAGTAACAATAACAACAACAACAGCAACAGAAACAACAACAATTGCACTCACATGTTTGTTTGTCTGCCGGTGTGTGCCGCTCTTCATGTATTTAATGTGGCACGAGTGCCTGGCTGAGAGCGTTCTGCGAGAGAGAATGAAGTGTTTTGCTTATTGTACCGGCAACGTTTCCCGTTTTTCTGTTTTTGTTTTTATTTTCCCACATTTTCACATTTAATTGTTTTTTGTTGCTTTCTCCTGAATATCTCGTAAGCGTTGCAAAAAATGTTTATCCCTAAATAAGTGGCTACTTATTTAAAAGGACGAAGTGAGTTGTTTAATGTGTTAAGTAGAGAAATTAAAAAGGATAATCTTTGCAGATTAAGAGGGTGGGAAATTATGTGATTTAATTAGAAGAATACAAATGCAGTGTTGGAATGGGAAAGCATTTTAAGGACATAGAAGAAAATATAAACACAGTTATAAGAAATAATGAAACGTCAAAGGAGACTCACACCGGACTTTAATTGTGGAGTTACTAAAGACTGCTTTTCAAGGAAAAAAAATTAAGATTTTTGAAGAATATTTTTTCAAGAACCATATGAGGCGTAGATTTTTTAAAAATAATTTTTTCAAGGGCTATATGAGGCGTGGATTTTTTAAAAATTATTTTTTCAAGGACCATCCACAAGGCGTAGATTTTTTAAACAATATTTCTTCAAGGACCATCCATAAGGCGTGGATTTTTTAAAGAATATTTTTCTAAGCATCAACAGAGGCGTGGATTTTTTAAAGAATATTTTTCTAAGCATCAACAGAGGCGTGGATTTTTTAAAGAATATTTTTCTAAGCATCAACAGAGGCGTGGATTTTTTAAAGAATATTTTTCTAAGCATCAACAGAGGCGTGGATTTTTAAAGAATATTTTTCTAAGCATCAACAGAGGCGTGGATTTTTTAAAGAATATTTTTCTAAGCATCAACAGAGGCGTGGATTTTTTAAAGAATATTTTTCTAAGCATCAACAGAGGCGTGGATTTTTTAAAGAATATTTTTCTAAGCATCAACAGAGGCGTGGATTTTTTAAAGAATATTTTTCTAAGCATCAACAGAGGCGTGGATTTTTTAAAGAATATTTTTCTAAGCATCAACAGAGGCGTGGATTTTTTAAAGAATATTTTTCTAAGCATCAACAGAGGCGTGGATTTTTTAAAGAATATTTTTCTAAGCATCAACAGAGGCGTGGATTTTTTAAAGAATATTTTTCTAAGCATCAACAGAGGCGTGGATTTTTTAAAGAATATTTTTCTTAGCATCAACAGAGGCGTGGATTTTTTAAAGAATATTTTTCTAAGCATCAACAGAGGCGTGGATTTTTTAAAGAATATTTTTCTAAGCGTCAACAGAGGCGTGGATTTTTAAAGAATATTTTTCTAAGCATCAACAGAGGCGTGGATTTTTTAAAGAATATTTTTCTAAGCATCAACAGAGGCGTGGATTTTTTAAAGAATATTTTTCTTAGCATCAACAGAGGCATGGATTTTTTAAAGAATATTTTTCTAAGCATCAACAGAGGCGTGGATTTTTTAAAGAATATTTTTCTAAGCATCAACAGAGGCGTGGATTTTTTAAAGAATATTTTTCTAAGCATCAACAGAGGCGTGGATTTTTTAAAGAATATTTTTCTAAGCATCAACAGAGGCGTGGATTTTTTAAAGAATATTTTTCTAAGCATCAACAGAGGCGTGGATTTTTTAAAGAATATTTTTCTAAGCATCAACAGAGGCGTGGATTTTTTAAAGAATATTTTTCTAAGCATCAACAGAGGCGTGGATTTTTTAAAGAATATTTTTCTAAGCATCAACAGAGGCGTGGATTTTTTAAAGAATATTTTTCTAAGCATCAACAGAGGCGTGGATTTTTTAAAGAATATTTTTCTAAGCATCAACAGAGGCGTGGATTTTTTAAAGAATATTTTTCTAAGCATCAACAGAGGCGTGGATTTTTTAAAGAATATTTTTCTAAGCATCAACAGAGGCGTGGATTTTTTAAAGAATATTTTTCTAAGCATCAACAGAGGCGTGGATTTTTTAAAGAATATTTTTCTAAGCATCAACAGAGGCGTGGATTTTTTAAAGAATATTTTTCTAAGCATCAACAGAGGCGTGGATTTTTTAAAGAATATTTTTCTAAGCATCAACAGAGGCGTGGATTTTTTAAAGAATATTTTTCTAAGCATCAACAGAGGCGTGGATTTTTTAAAGAATATTTTTCTAAGCATCAACAGAGGCGTGGATTTTTTAAAGAATATTTTTCTAAGCATCAACAGAGGCGTGGATTTTTTAAAGAATATTTTTCTAAGCATCAACAGAGGCGTGGATTTTTTAAAGAATATTTTTCTAAGCATCAACAGAGGCGTGGATTTTTTAAAGAATATTTTTCTAAGCATCAACAGAGGCGTGGATTTTTTAAAGAATATTTTTCTAAGCATCAACAGAGGCGTGGATTTTTTAAAGAATATTTTTCTAAGCATCAACAGAGGCGTGGATTTTTTAAAGAATATTTTTCTAAGCATCAACAGAGGCGTGGATTTTTTAAAGAATATTTTTCTAAGCATCAACAGAGGCGTGGATTTTTTAAAGAATATTTTTCTAAGCATCAACAGAGGCGTGGATTTTTTAAAGAATATTTTTCTAAGCATCAACAGAGGCGTGGATTTTTTAAAGAATATTTTTCTAAGCATCAACAGAGGCGTGGATTTTTAAAGAATATTTTTCTAAGCATCAACAGAGGCGTGGATTTTTTAAAGAATATTTTTCTAAGCATCAACAGAGGCGTGGATTTTTTAAAGAATATTTTTCTAAGCATCAACAGAGGCGTGGATTTTTTAAAGAATATTTTTCTAAGCATCAACAGAGGCGTGGATTTTTTAAAGAATATTTTTCTAAGCATCAACAGAGGCGTGGATTTTTAAAGAATATTTTTCTAAGCATCAACAGAGGCGTGGATTTTTTAAAGAATATTTTTCTAAGCATCAACAGAGGCGTGGATTTTTTAAAGAATATTTTTCTAAGCATCAACAGAGGCGTGGATTTTTTAAAGAATATTTTTCTAAGCATCAACAGAGGCGTGGATTTTTTAAAGAATATTTTTCTAAGCATCAACAGAGGCGTGGATTTTTTAAAGAATATTTTTCTAAGCATCAACAGAGGCGTGGATTTTTTAAAGAATATTTTTCTAAGCATCAACAGAGGCGTGGATTTTTTAAAGAATATTTTTCTAAGCATCAACAGAGGCGTGGATTTTTTAAAGAATATTTTCTAAGCATCAACAGAGGCGTGGATTTTTTAAAGAATATTTTTCTAAGCATCAACAGAGGCGTGGATTTTTTAAAGAATATTTTTCTAAGCATCAACAGAGGCGTGGATTTTTTAAAGAATATTTTTCTAAGCATCAACAGAGGCGTGGATTTTTTAAAGAATATTTTTCTAAGCATCAACAGAGGCGTGGATTTTTTAAAGAATATTTTTCTAAGCATCAACAGAGGCGTGGATTTTTTAAAGAATATTTTTCTAAGCATCAACAGAGGCGTGGATTTTTTAAAGAATATTTTTCTAAGCATCAACAGAGGCGTGGATTTTTTAAAGAATATTTTTCTAAGCATCAACAGAGGCGTGGATTTTTTAAAGAATATTTTTCTAAGCATCAACAGAGGCGTGGATTTTTTAAAGAATATTTTTCTAAGCATCAACAGAGGCGTGGATTTTTTAAAAATATTTTTCAAAGACCAAAATGACATCGGTTTTCAATGAAAATTTTTTTAAGAACCAAAATTACGTGGTTTTTTAAGAATATTTTTTTAAGGGCCAAAAGAACGTGGGGTTTTTAAGAATATATTTTTTAAGACCAAAAGGACGTGGATTTTTTAAGAATATATTTTTTAAGACCAAAAGGACGTGGATTTTTTAAGGATATTTTTACGAAGACCACAAGGACCCCGATTTTTTAAGAATTTTTTTTCAATTTTTTTAAGACCAAAAGGACGTGGATTTTTTAAGAATATTTTTACGAAGAACAAAAGGACCCAGATGTTTGAAGATTTTTTTTTTCAATTACCAAAAAAAGTGGGGTTTTTAAGAATATTTTTTTTAAGACCTAAAGGTCGTTGATTTTTTTAAGGATATTTTTACAAAGACCAAAAGGACCTCGATTTTTTTAAGATTTTTTTTTTCAATTACTAAAAGGACGTGGATTTTTTTAAGAATATATTTTAAGGACCAAGAGGACGTGAATTTTTTAGAATATTTTTTTAAGAACCAAAATTACGTGTTTTTTTAAGAATATTTTTTTAAGGACCAAAAAAACGTGGGTTTTTTAAGAATATTTTTGTTAAGACCAAAAGGACGTGGATTTTTTTAAGGATATTTTTACGAAGACCAAAAGACCACGATTTTTTAAGTTTTTATCCAATTACCAAAAAAAAACGTGGGGTTTTTAAGAATATTTTTATTAAGACCAAAAGGACGTTGATTTTTTTAAGGATATTTTTAGGAAGACCAAAAGGACCCCGACTTTTTAAGATTTTTTTTTCAATTACCAAGAAAACTTGTTGTTTTTAAGAAATTTTTTTTAAGACCTAAAGGTCGTTGATTTTTTTAAGGATATTTTTACAAAGACCAAAAGGACCCCGATTTTTTTAAGATTTTTTTTTTCAATTACTAAAAGGACGTGGATTTTTTAAGAATATTTTTTAAGGACCAAAAGACGTGGATTTTTTTAGAGTATTTTGTTAAGGATCAAAAAGAAGTGATTTTTTTAGAATATTTTTTTTCAAGAACCAAAAGGACGTAAATTTTTTTTAGAATCTTTTTTTTTCAAGGACCAAAATAACTTGGTTTTTTGTGAATATTTTTTAGGACCAAAAGGACTTGGAATTTTTTTATAAGGACCAAACGGGCGCGGATTTTTTTGGAATTTTCTTCAAGGACCAATAGGATGTATCTTTTTCAAATTCCACGTTCTTTTGGTAATACAAAAAAAAATTAAAAACGTGGATTAAAAAACATATTTTTTAATAAACTAGGATTTTAAATAAAAATAAGTTTCAATTAACTTGGATTTAAGAAAATATATTTTTCAATAAATGTGGAATTAAAAAGAAATCAATAAATGTGGATTAAAAAAAACATTTTTTAATAAATGTGGATTTAAAAAAAATATTTGTTAAAAAATATTTTTCAATAACATGGGTTTAAAAAAATATTTTTTCCTTAGTCCTGAAACGTGGACTTAAAAAAATATTTATTAATAAATTTTTTTCAATGAACGCGGGTTTAAAAAAATATATATTTTTTCTTCAGTCCTAAAACGTTTTTTTTTTTTTTTAAATATTTTTTCTTCATTCCGAAAACGTGGATTTTTAAACAAATATTTTTTTTCATTCCAAACACGTGGATTATTTAAAAAAAATATTTTTTTTCTTCATTGGAATTTTAAAAAAATATTTATTTTCATTCCGAAAATATTGATTTAAAAAAAATATTATTCAAGGACCTGCAAACATGTGCTTTTATATAAAAAGCGTGGAATTTTAATAATTCTTTAATGAGTGTGGAATTTAAAAAAAAAATCTGGCCAAAAACGTGCATTTTTAAAAAATATATATTTTTAATAAACCAGAATTTTTTAAGAATATTTTCCAAGGCCCATCCAAACAATAAACTCGGATCTTTTAACGACTATTTTTTCAAGGACCATCAGTCTAACAAACGTGAATTTTTAAGGACAAAATGCCCCAGAAACCGGGTCTTCTCAAAAATAAATCGTGATTTTTTAAGAATATATTTTAAGGCACCGTAATTATTGTGAGATTTTAAAACCTTCTTTTCAAAGTCCTTTTCAACCAAAAATAGTGGATGTTTAGAGGACTTATAAAATTGTTTTTTTAATTTTTTTATTTTTTTTTTAATATTTAATGCGAGGAAATGACATTGAAAGATTTTCAAAAAAAAATTATTTTGAACTTCCTGCAATGAAGCGGCACTCATATATGGAGACGGTTTTTAGAGACAGTGTTTTATGTTTCAAGTTATGTATTTCCAGAAAATCAACGAAAAGCTTGCTTGGTTGGAAAATTCATTTGAAACCTTCTAAAATTCATTAAATCAGGAAGAATTACTATATTAAGGCTATTCCGAACAATGGACAGACATCGATTTTGTTTTTTTATTGAACCAAATAAGAACAGGAAATTTTAATTTACAGCTGATTCTGTTGATATTTTTACAGAACAGAACGTGGCGAGATAAAATCCATTTAAATTAATTTCAATAAATTATTTTAATTAAAAAAATTATTCAATTTTTTCCTACACATGAATCGCCACATTAGCTCTATTGAAAATCGCAGGCTATCACATGCTGACAATTATTCTACTTAAGCCTCCATTTAAACTAAGCTAATTCAAAAACCCCGCCGTTGCCATAAAGAGTAATGTTTAAATTATAGCAGCTTTATAGCAATGCATTACCACCGGTACAGCAGTAAAGACACAAACCACAAAGATAAAGATAAATAGAGACACACACCCCACTCGAAGTTAACGTGGTAGAACATAGCCAAAAGTCCAACAAAATATATTCGAACTCGAAAAAGCTTTTCATATTGTGGTTTCAAGCCTTAGCTAAAAAGACATCAGAAAAGCCTTTCGACAAAAAAAAAAATTCGGTTGCGAGTATAGCTACGGTAATAAGAAATTGGAAATAACGGTATAAAGTCATTTAATATTGGTAAAGGACTTAACTAATAGTTGGCCAATAGGGAAAGCCAGAGAAGACCTAACGGTCACAATTTACGATTTAACCGTCACTAATACAGATTTTAAAAGTAGAGCTAAATAAAGAAGACACATGCACCGGGGTTTTGAAATGTTACATCGGAAAGTAACCTAACGAGACGTAGTAAGTTCTCCCCTCTTACACACTCTTGGACATTCTCGGATTAATATTTCTTGGAATCCATATAATTTAGGTGTAGAGTGTCGTTGGAAATATTTCAGAGAAAAATAAGAGAAGTATTTTCGACGAAAATCCTAACCCTCAAGCGTGTCAACAAAGGGGTATTTTTATACCCTGGAGGGTATATTAAGTTTGTGATTCCGTTTGTAACACCTCGAAATACTCATGTTAGACCCAACAAAGTATATATATTTTTGATCAGCGTAAAATTCTAAGGCGATTTAGCGATGTCCGTCCGTCTGTGGAAATCACTCTAGCTTCCGAACGAATTGATGTAGATTGATAAAATTTTATTCAAATGTGTATTACGTCTGCAGGACTTTTGGTATTGAAAATGGGCCATGAAGGTCCACGTTTTGGTATAGCCCCCATATAATACTACCTATTTTTTATATTTTAGTGATTTTGGCGACATTATTCACTGTAATTGTTTCAAATTTGGTATTTAAAGTTCGTAATGAATACTACAGCCTCTGCCAGAAAATTGTCTACGCAGGTCCACGTCTTCGTATAGCCCTCATATAACTGCACCTCCCGATATTCAATATTTTAATGATTTTAGCGACATTATTCACCGGAATTGTTTCAAATTTGGTATTTAAATTTCGTAACGGATACTACAGTCTATGACAGAAAATTGTCTGTACAGGTCCACGTCTTCGTATAGCCCCTCATATAACTGCACCTCCCGATATTCGATATTTTAATGATTTTAGTGACATTATTCACCGGAATGTTTTCAAATTTGGTATTTGTTCGTTATGGGTTCCGTAGCCTATGACAACTTTTTTTGTATGCAGGTTCACATCCTTGTAAGTTACGAAGTGGCAGTTTTCGGTTTTTTTTTTTTTTTTTTGAAATTTTTCAAGTTTCTTCCACATGGTGGAAGGTATTAAAAGCTCGGCCCGGCCGAACTTAGCTGTTTTTTTTTTTTTTTTTTTTTCGAAAACAAACTCATTTTCTCACCCTGCATTCTGTCTTGAAAATTTGTCGGTAAAAAATCTAAAATTATTGTCATGATGTCCTCTAAAAATGACGTTCCTTATTGGAAAGGTCCTTGATAACTTAATTAATAAATGTTTATTATTTATTTACGGTCTTTAAAAAAAATCTTAGAAAAAATTTTAGATATCAAATTGATTTGTACGGGCTCGTGGATTTTTTTAAAATAAAAAAAAATTAAAAAAATATTAAAAAATTAAAAAAAATATATTTTTTCCGCCACAACACTATGTTGGAGATTTATAAGTTTGATTGGAACAAAAAAAATTAACACTGTAAAATATATGTCCTAGAGCCACGTTTGTCTATGTTAACCTGTAATCAGGCTACAGGCCGCATTTATGACCCGATCCGCACGAAATTTTTTCATGGAGTTAAGGTTGGGTTTAAACCAGAAGCCTATTGTTTTTGGAGATCATTGCAAAATATTGAATTGACCAAAAATAAAAAAAATCTGAAATTTCATTTTAATTCAAATTTTGCAGCTGTTCTTCAAGTCACAATTATAGACAAATCAAGGTAGAATTTCAGTAAGATAAGTCAATAGCCTGTCAATTTCTATGGTCATCGGATAATGTTTAGAGGGTTAAATTGGCCAAAACTTATTCATGGCATGATTTTTTCTTCGATTTGACTTTCAATATTGATAAGTAGATTTATAATATTTTTATACCCTAATACACTTTTATTATCGTCTGATACTCAGAGAATGCAGGGAGGTTGGGTTAGGCCTAGAATATTATTTTTTAAGGTTTTCACAAACTATTTAGGTTTCGAAATGGAGCAAAAATTGAAATTTTTTCTGATTTTGCAGTCGCTAAACAGGTCACAATCAAAAACCAATCGATACGGAATTTCGCATGAGGTAAGAATTTATGGCAAAATAGACGCCTAGCATTTCGTATGGCCATCGGATAATATTTTGCTGGTAAAGGAGACCACAACCAGTCAAATATTTTTGCAGAATGGCATTATGGCATTATTTCGAAAACGAAATCGACCACAGTGAGTTGGGACCTGAGTGGATTTTTCAATATATTATAGTGCTGTAGGGTATCGAATGGTAGGCCCCGCAAGTATATAGACTTTGCTTACTCGTCTTAATTTATCAGTGAGTGTGTATTTTTCTTAAATATTTGAGATATATCTAGGGATGTGGGTTTTAAAAATATACACCAGAAACCTAGATTTTTTTAAAAAGATGTGGCCACAGAACATGGATTTAAAAAAAAATATTTTTCAAGACAAGCAAGAAAAAAATGTTGTTCAATTTTTTAATTTTAATTGTTTTTCTATTTATTAACATTTACATGCCAACACTGTTCTATTTTTATGTATTTATTTTTATTTTTTTACTATTTAAAAAATTGTATTTCCAATATTTTGCCCGAATTGTTGCTTTTTTTTCTTAAAACGAAGATATAACTGCCTGCCTTTGCAGGCGAAAAAAAGTCGTAATAATTAACGTATTATTATGTATTTAAAATTTCGGATACAATTTTAATTGTTTTTGATAGACAAACAAATATAGCGTGTGGGCATGTGGTATTTTTTAATAACTTCTCACACCTGTCACACTTAAAAGACTTAATTAATAAGATGATCCGAATTTTACTAAGAATTTATTTATTTATTTTTATTTTTTTATTTATTTAATTTTTTTTTTTATTTTTTATTTATTTATTTGATTTTTTTTTGGAAATAATTACATATTGGTCAATAGGTAAGGTAATTGAAATGTAAAGTTTGCATCGGAAATTGTAATAGAATATGAGAATAAAATCTAATTTTCAGCCAATCAAAAATAAGTTCAGGTGTGTGAGGAACGAATTGGGAATTTAAAAGATGGTAAATAAAAATTGAAAAACAACTCTGTGGCGGCCTTGAGGCAAGTTTTATTAAAAAATCCCCATGAAACAAATATTTGAAAAAAAAATCATGTTAATTGATTCTTGAAAAAAACAATACTTTTATATTTAATCCACGATTATTAAATCTTGAAAAAATATATTTAAAAAAAATCCACGTTTATTAACTATCGAAAAACAAATATTTTTTGAAAAACACACAAATATTAATTTTTAAAAAATATTTTTAAAAAAATACATATTTATTAGATTTTTAAAAAAAAGTTTATAAGTTCGTTCACGTTAATTAAAACAAAACAAAAAATATATTTTTTATTTATAAATACCTAAAAAAATATTTTTTTTAATTAATACCTAAAAACATATTTTTTGGTCTTCGAAAAAATATTCTTGAAAGTATTTTGAAAAATAAATACATTTAAAAGAAAAATCACGATTATGTATTCTTATAAAAAATATTTTATTAAAAAAATAAATTTAGTTTATTAAAAAATACTCTTTAAAAAATCTACATTCACTAATTCTTGAAAAATATATTTTTAAACGAATTCACGTTTATCAGTTCTTAAAAAAGCATTTAAAAAAATCATATTTATAACCATTTGAAAAACATATTTTTAAAAGAACCCACGTTCATTGGTCCTTAAAAAATATTATTTAAAAAAGACGTTTATTAATTTTTAAAAAAAATGTTATTAAAAAAATTACGTTTATTAATTCTTGAAAATTAAAAAAACCACGTTTAAAAAATGTATTTAAAAGTTTTATTTAAAACAAGTAAAAAAACATTAAGTTCGGCCGGGCCAAACTTTTAATACCCTCCACCCTAGGGTAAAAGAACATTAGAAGAAATGTGGCAAAAAACATTAAAATGCCGAATATCGGGAGGTACCGTTATATAGGGGCTACACCAACACGTGCACCTATAATTACAATGTTTCGCCACACGAACTAGGACCCATTATGACCCACAAATACCAACTTTTACACAAATCAGTGAAAAAATGTGGCATAAATCATCAAAATACCGAATATCGGGAGGTACCGTTATATGGGGACTATACCAGAACGTGGACCTATACATGCAATGTTTTGCCACACGCTCAGGGACCCGTTGTGACCTACAAATACCAATTTTCAGACAAATCCGTGAAAAAAGGTGGCATAAATCATCAAAATACCGAATATCGGGAGGTACCGTTATATGGGGACTATACCAGACGTGGACCGATATATCTCATTTTCAATACCAACCATCCTAGGGACAATACACACACTTGTGCCAAATTTCAAAGGTCTACGTCAAATAATGTGGGCTCTATCGTGATTTCAACAGACAGACAGACAGACGGACATCGCTAAATCGTCTTAGAATTTTATGCTGATTATGAATATATATTCTTTATGGGGTCTACGACGAATATTTAGAGGTGTTACAAACGGAATGACAAAGTTAATATACCCTTCTACCCATGGTGGAGGGTATAAAAATAACGTTTATAACTTCTTGAAAAAATATTATTAACAACAACTAACGTTTAACAATTTTTGAAAAAATAAAATCCACGTTTATTGCTCATTAAAAAAAATATTATTTAAAAAAATGCGTTTATAAATTCTTGAAAAAATATTATTTAAAACAATTCTGGTTCGTTGTCCTTTAAAAGATACTGGTAGTTAAAAACAAAAATCCACGTTTATGGTTCTGTTGGTCCTATATTTCTTTCATAAATCCACGTTTATGGTTCTGTTGGTCCTATATTTCTTTCATAAATCCACGTTTATGGTTCTGTTGGTCCTATATTTCTTTCATAAATCCACGTTTATGGTTCTGTTGGTCCTATATTTCTTTCATAAATCCACGTTTATGGTTCTGTTGGTCCTATATTTCTTTCATAAATCCACGTTTATGGTTCTGATGGTCTTTGAAAATATATTTTTAAAAAATCCACGTTTATTTGTTCCTTGAAAAATATTCTTTAAAAAATCCACGTTTATTTGGTCCTTGAAAAAATGTTATTTAAAAAATCCACGTTTATTTGGTCCTTGAAAAAATATTGTTTAATAAAATCCACGTTTATTTGGTCCTTGAAAAAATATTCTTTAAAAAATCCACGTTTATTTGGTCCTTGAAAAAATATTCTTTAAAAAATCCACGTTTATTTGGTCCTTGAAAAAATATTCTTTAAAAAATCCACGCCTCTGTTAGTCCTTGAAAAAAAAATATTCTTTAAAAAATCCACGTTTATTTGGTCCTTGAAAAAATATTCTTTAAATAATCCACGTTTATTTGGTCCTTGAAAAAATATTCTTTAAATAATCCACGTTTATTTGGTCCTTGAAAAAATATTCTTTAAATAATCCACGTTTATTTGTTCCTTGAAAAAATATTCTTTAAATAATCCACGTTTATTTGGTCCTTGAAAAAATATTCTTTAAAAAATCCACGTTTATTTGGTCCTTGAAAAAATATTCTTTAAAAAATCCACGTTTATTTGGTCCTTGAAAAAATATTCTTTAAAAAATCCACGTTTATTTGGTCCTTGAAAAAATATTCTTTAAAAAATCCACGTTTATTGGTCTTTTGGTCCTTGAAAAAATATTCTTTAAAAAATCCACGTTTATTGGTCTTTTGGTCCTTAAAAAAATATTCTTTAAAAAATCCACGTTTATTGGTCTTTTGGTCCTTGAAAAAAATTCTTTAAAAAATCCACTTTTGTTGGTGGTTTTGTACTTGAAAAAATATTCGTTAAAAAATCCACATTTATTGGTCGTTTGGTCCTTGAAAAAATATTCTTTAAAAAATCCAGGTTTATTTGGTCCTTGAAAAAATATTCTTTAAAAAGTCCACGTTTATGGAGCCTTGAATATTTTTTTATCGTCCCCTCCCCCCTAACTCGAACAAATCTGAGAATAAATTTAATAACATCAGTGAAATTTGATAACACGTTGGGGAATGTGTTCCATTCATCTGTCCGCTTTTTTGATTGATCCACCTTATCTTATCTCCCAGTGATGAAATATTCAATGTCTTCTCCAATTGAACCCCCCAGGCAAAAAGTTTATAAAACGATGAACAGCAAAGCAAGCGTTATCAGATTTTCAAGCAATCCAGAATCGAAAATGTATTTCTGTTTTTTTTATTTTCGGACTTTCCGTACTCTCGCTGCTCTGTTGCCTGAGATGGAAATACTGTTATTGGACCCTAAGGGGTGTGAAACAGCTGAAAGCGAATTTCCTCTTAGGCCACATAGCCAAATTGCAAAGCCTGAACCACAGACAGTTTATGCAGGAGGTGTACGATACCTTCCGGGGTAGAGAGAAATTTGTCGGTGTTTATGCCTTTACCAAACCTGTGGCTGTAATTTTGGACTTGGATCTGGTAAAGGCGGTGTTGATAAAGGATTTCAGTAATTTTTCCAGTCGCATGTTATATAAAAATGAAAAGGATATTCTCTCGCAACATCTCTTCAATGTAGAGGCAGGATTATGGCGGCCACTGCGTCACAAATTCTCACCCACCTTTACATCGGGAAAAATAAAATTTATGTTTCCCACCGTTCGAAAGCTGTGCCAGGATTTCGTGCTGAGCGTGGAGAGGGGCTTGGAAAAATCGGATTTGCTCAATGTTCACCATTTCAATAGCCTCTTCACCGTGGATGCCATTGGCACATGTTTCTTTGGCATTGAATGCAATAGCTTGCGGAATCCCGAGGCCGAATTCCTCAAACTAAGTTCGAGAATTTTTAGCCGCACTAACTTCAATGTTCGCTGGCATCTTTTCAAACAAACCTATGTGGGGCTAATGAAATTTATTGGCTTTAAGAGATTTCCCCAATTCGTGGAAGATTTCTTCAGAATTACGGTATGTGAGGGGTTTAAAGCCCGGAAAAGGCAGGAGATTTTACGCAATGACTTTGTGGATATTCTAATTGAACTGAAAAAATCTAGGGATTTAAATTTGAGCTACGATAAAATTTCGGCTCAATTGTTTATATTTTTCACGGCGGGTTTTGAGACCTCTTCGACATCGATGAGTTATGCCCTCTACGAATTGGCCAAATATCCGGATATACAAAATAAATTAAGGCAGGATATTTGGGAAGTTCTACAGCAACACAATAACGAGCTGAGCTATGAGGCCCTAATGGATATGGAGTATCTGGATTGTGTTTTGACAGGTAAGCCTATCCTAAATTTCAATACCAAATTCCAAAACTAAAATCTTCCCCCAATTTTTCCACAGAAACCCTCCGCATGTATCCCCCATTGCCATTTCTACAGCGAGTCTCTCTCAATGACTACCCAGTCCCTGGAACGAAATTCGTAATTGAAAAGAACACCGAAGTCTTTATACCCGCCCATGCCATACATTACGATCCGGATATATATCCGAATCCAAAGCTATTTCGACCAGAACGTTTCCTGCGCCGAGAATTATTCAAACGCCATCCCCAGACATTTTTGGGCTTTGGAGATGGCCCCAGAAATTGCATTGCCCTGCGATTTGGTCGGATGATAACAAAATTAGGCCTCATTGCCCTTTTGACCAAATTTAAATTTTCCCAATCGTCCGAAAATTGTGGGGATATTGAATTTTCCAATCATAGCATGGTTCTGGTACCGAAGGGCAGTGTTTATTTGAGGGTGGAGAGAATTGAAAATTAAATAATAAATTTTCAAAAAAAAAGTCAAGGTAACCGAGCCTCTCATTTCTAAAAAAAAAAAAATAATAATTTCACGAAGCCTAAAAAAAGGTAACCGAGCCTCTCATTTCTGAAAAAAAAAAATAATAATTTCACGAAGCCTAAAAAAGGTAACCGAGAATCTCATTTCTGAAAAAAAAATAATAATTTCACGAAGCCTAAAAAATGCCACCGGGCTTCTCATTTCTGAAAAAAATAATAACTTCACGAAGCCTAGAAGAAGGTAACCGAGCCTCTCATTTCTGAAAAAAATAATAATTTCACGAAGCCTAAAAAAAGGTAACCGAGCCTCTCATTTTTGAAAAAAATAATAATTTCACGAAGCCTAAAAAAGGTAACCAAGCCTCTCATTGCTGAAAAAAATAATAATTTCACGAAGCCTAAAAAAAAGGTAACCGAGCCTCTCATTTCTGAAAAAAATAATAATTTCACAAAGCCTAAAAAAAGGTAACCGAGCCTCTCATTTCTGAAAAAAATAATAATTTCACGAAGCCTAAAAAAGGTAACCGAGCCTCTCATTTCTGAAAAAAATAATAATTTCACGAAGCCTAAAAAAGGTAACCAAGCCTATCATTTTTGAAAAAATAATAATTTCACGAAGCCTAAAAAAAGGTAACCGAGCTTCTCATTTCTGAAAAAAATAATAATTTCACGAAGCCTAAAAAAAAAGGTAATCGAGCCTCTCATTTCTGAAAAAAAGTAATAATTTCACGAAGCCTAAAAAAAGGTAACCGAGCCTCTCATTTCTGAAAAAAAATAATAATTTCACGAAGTCTAAAAAAAGGTAACCGAGCCTCTCATTTCTGAAAAAAATAATAATTTCACGAAGCCTAAAAAAAAGGTAACCGAGTCTCTCATTTCTGAAAAAAAAAAAAATAATAATTTCACGAAGCCTAAGAAAAGGTAATCGAGCCTCTCATTTCTGAAAAAAAATAATAATTTCACGAAGCCTAAAAAAGGTAACCGAGCCTCTCATTTCTGAAAAAAAAATAATAATTTCACGAAGCCTAAAAAAGGTAACCGAGCCTCTCATTTCTGAAAATATAATAATTTCACGAAGCCTAAAAAAAAGGTAACCAAGCCTCTCATTTCTGAAAAAAAAATAATAAATTCACGAAGCCCAAAAAAAGGTAATCGAGCCTCTCATTTCAGAAAAAAATAATAATTTCACGAAGCCTAAAAAAAGGTAATCGAGCCTCTCATTTCTGAAAAAAATAATACTTTCACGAAGCCTAAAAAAAGGTAACCGAGCCTCTCATTTCTGAAAAAATCATCATTTCACGAAGCCTAAAAAAAGGTAACCGAGCCTCTCATTTCTGAAAAAATCATCATTTCACGAAACCTAAAAAAAGGTAACCGAGCCTCTCATTTCTGAAAAAAATAATAATTTCACGAAGGCTAAAAAAAGGTAACCGAGCCTCTCATTTCTGAAAAAAAAAAAAAATAATTTCACGAAGCCTAAAAAAGGTAACCGAGCCTCTCATTTCTGAAAAAATAATAATTTCACGAAACCTAAAAAAAGGTAACCGAGCCTCTCATTTCTGAAAAAAAATAATAATTTCACGAAGCCTAAAAAAAGGTAACCGAGCCTCTCATTTCTGCAAAAAAAATAATTTCACGAAGCCTAAAACAAGGTAACCGAGCCTCTCATTTCTGAAAAAAAATAATAATTTCACGAAGCCTAAAAAAAGGTAACCGAGCCTCTCATTTCTGAAAAAAAATAATAATTTCACGAAGCCTAAAAAAAGGTAACCGAGCCTCTCATTTCTGAAAAAGTAATAATTTCACGAAGCCTAAAAAAAAGGTAACCGAGCCTCTCATTTCTAAAAAAATAATAATTTCACGAAGCCTAAAAAAAGGTAACCGAGCTTCTAATTTCTGAAAAAAAAAATAATAATTTCACGAAGCCTAAAAATTTATTTTCAAAAAAAAATAAATAAATAAAAATACTTCGAAGCTTTTTCAAGGACTTGGATATCGAAAGAATCCTTTTTTTATTAGGATACTGGACATTTGTGAGGTTCCTGAGTGAGAGAGAGAGGGAGAGAGGAAAAAATGAGGGAAAAAGAGAGATAGCTACCAAATGGTCCAATGATTAGCGTGTCTAACTAAAAACAGTAGAAAAAGGGCAAAAATCAATTGAGGCCGAACTGGTTAAACCCTACACCTGAGATCGGTAACCAATGGTTTTTTACACATCCGACGAATTTGAGAGTTAAACTCACTCTCTCGCTGCTCATTACTTAATTTATACATGTATTCATCATCGACAGCAAAATGATCATGGATTTACTCTCTTCTAATTTTCTCATGAACATTTGTGAGATAGAGAGAAAGAGAGAGAGAGAGTGAGAGAGTGAGAGAGTGGGAATAAGGGGGAGAAAGCCATCAAATGACCCCATGATTAGTGTATCTAACTTAAAACAGCAGAAAATCTAGGATCGGCAAGCAAAAGTTTTCAAACATTCAACGAATTTGAGAGCAACCCTCGTTCTCTCGCTGATCAGTGCTAGAGTTCAATAAAAACTATTTAAAAAGTCGGTTGTGTCGACAGAGGGTATACCCTCAGCTAATGTGCGATTATTAAAATATATTTTGACTTCTGTCATGATTGTTGAAAATGTTGACCCTCAATGGAATAGGTTCCGAAGGAATCGACCAATATTGACAATTTCGTATAGGACCTAAATAAATATGATATAGAAATTGAGACGTGCCAGGTTCGGACCTGGTGATAATTTTTAAAATATGCTTGATTTACCGGACAAAGTCGACAAAAGTATTCCAGTTTTATGCGGAATCATAAATTTCATAATCATCTCAGGATTCTGGTTGAGAGAAATATTTAGTTGTAGAGAATTTCTGAATTTTTTTCGCAAGTCATGACAGATAAAAATATGGAAAATTGTGATTCTTTTTGGGTGAGGTACCAGAAGGGGTTCGCAGATATGTGTCATCCTCACAGCATATCTTGTGTTAGTAGACATAATGTCATGTGTGAAATATTAAGGGAAACGGATGATTATTTCGGATTTTATGATCGTTTTGGTTATTTGAAAGTTTTGACCCTTTGTGGGGGAGGTTCCAGAAGGAATGGTCCGATCTCTATTATTTTTACAACAGATCTTGTGTTGATGGAAATATTGAGATGAACCAAATCTGAATGGAATCGGATATTAATTTCGTGTTTTATGAGTTCCATTGATATTCAAAGTTTTGACTCTTTGTGGCGGGAGGTATCCGAAGGGGTGGACCAATATATTCCATCTTCGCACCTGACCTTGGGACCTTTATAACAATATTGTGATGTGTGTATTTTGAATATAATCGGACTCTTACATCACATTTTATAAGAGTTAAAATTTAAGACCCTTTCTGATGGAGGTATTTGATGGAGTGGACGGATTTATCTATCTTCGCACCTGACCTAGCACTGATGCAAATATTAGGATTTGCAAAGTTGGAGCAAAATCGGATTATCCTTTCTCTTTCTGCAGAGTAAATAATTATAATCACATTCTGAGTCGATTTATGCATGTCCATCCGTCTGTCCGTCTGTCCGTCTGTCCGTCCGTCCGTCTGTCCATGTATTCTTGTGAACAGAATGCAGGTCGCATTTATTATCCGATTGAGATGAAATTTTCCAAACAACATTCGTTTGGCCCAAGGACGAACTCTATTGAAATTGGAGATAATCGGTCAAAATTTAGATATAGCTCCCATATACAACTTCGTCCGATTTGCGTTTTATTGTGCACCAAACGTGTAATATCAGCCCGAATAGTATGGAATTTTGCACATACAACCAAATTAGACCTAGAAATAAGTATGCCAAATTTGATCGAAATCGGTTCAGATATAGCTATAGCTCTCATATATATATTGTTCATCCGATTTGTTATTTTTGTCCTTCGCAGCCGTAATATGCACTCTGTAACAACAATATTTGGGGAAATATATCAAATGCAGCTGAGAAATACCTTTGCCAAATTTTATCGAGATGGGTTCAGATTTGGATATTGTTCCCATATATAACTTCGTCCGATTTACTTTTTATTGTACACCAAACGTCTAATATTTGTCCAAATGGGATGGAATTTGGCACATACGACCGAATTGAGTCTAGCAGCTAGTATGCCAAATTAGGTGAAGATCGGTTCAGATATAGCTATAGCTCCCATATATATTGTTCATCCGATTTGTCATATTTTTGTTACCCACAGCCGTAGTATGCACTTCGTAACAACGATATTCAGGGAAATATACCAAATGCAGCTCAGAAATGTCTTTCCCAAATTTGATCGAGATCGGTTCAGATTTGGATATAGCTCCCATGTATAGCTTTATCTGATTTCAAATTAATTTTGCACCAAATGGGCAATACAAGTCTGAGTTTTAAAGATACAAATGCTTCGGCATATTTAGGTTGATAAAATTTTACTCAAATGTGAATTATGTCTGCAGGACTTTTGGTATTGAAAATGGGCCATGTAGGTCCACATCTTCGTATAGCCCCCATATAACGGTACCTCCCGATATTCGGTATTTTGATGATTTTAGTGACATTATTCATCGGAATTGTTTCAATTTTGGTGTTTGAAGTTCGTAATGGATATTAAAGCCTGAGACAGAAAATGGCCTATTCAGGTCCACGTATAGCCCCCATATAATGGTACCTCCTGATATTCGGTATTTTGATGATTTTAGCGGCAATTTTTTACCGGAATTGTTTCAAATTTCGCATTTGAAGTTCGTAATGGATACTACGGCTTAAGACAGAAAATGGGCCATTTAGGTCTACATCTTCGTATAGCCCCCATATAACGTTACCTCTCGATATTCGGTATTTAATGATTTTAGCGGCAATTTTTTACCGGAATTGTTTCAAATTTGGTATTTGAAGTTCGTAATGGATACTACAGCCTGTGCCAGAAAATTGTCTGTGCAGGTCCACGTTTTCGTATAGCCCCCATATAACGGTACCTCCCGATATTCGGTATTTTGATGATTTTAGCGGCAATTTTTTACCGGAATTGTTTCAAATTTCGCACTTGAAGTTCGTAATGGATATTACAGCCTATGACAAAAAATTGTCTGTTCAGGTCCACGTCTTCGTATAGCCCCCATATAACGGTACCTCCAGATATTCGGTATTTTGATGATCTTAGCGACATTATTTACCGGAACTATTTCAAATTTTGTATTTGAAGTTAGTAACAGATACTACTGCCTACGACATATAATTGTCTGTGCAGGTCCACGTCTTCGTATAGCTCCAATATAACGGTACCTCCCGATATTCGATATTTTGATGATTTTAGCGGCTTTTTTACCGGAATTGTTTCAAATTTGAAATTTGAAGTTCGTATTAGATACTACGGCTTAAGACAGAAAATGGGCCATTTAGGTCTACATCTTCGTATAGCCCCCATATAACGGTACCTCCCAATATTCGGTATTTTGATGATTTTAGCGGCAATTTTTTACCGGAATTGTTTCAAATTTCGCATTTGAAGTTCGTAATGGATACTACGGCTTAAGACAGAAAATGGGCCATTTAGGTCTACATCTTCGTATAGCCCCCATATAACGTTACCTCTCGATATTCGGTATTTTAATGATTTTAGCGGCAATTTTTTACCGGAATTGTTTCAAATTTGGTATTTGAAGTTCGTAATGGATACTACAGCCTGTGCCAGAAAATTGTCTGTGCAGGTCCACGTTTTATAACCCCCATGGTACCTCCCTATATTCGGTATTTTGATGATTTTAGCTATATTATAAGCAGATTTTTTCAAGTTTCGCATTTGAATATTGCAATAGCTTGTGACAAAAGTTGCCTATGCAGGTCCATGTCGTCTTATAGACCCTAATATACGGCTACATTCAGTATTTTTAAGATTTTAACAGAATTTGTAACTGATTATTTATTTATTTATTTTTTTTTTTTGAAAATTGCCTAATTTTTAGCAAATGGTGGAGGGTATGCAAAGTTCGGCCAAAATTCGAAAATTACCAAATTTTTAGCACATGGTGGATGGTATTCAAAATTCGGCCAAAATTCAAAAATTTCCAATTTTTTACTTGCTTTTTACTCATTATGAAGCCTCTCCAAAAAAAAAATCTAGATCAATTAGTTGTATAGAAACTTTTGTTTCACACCTTCCCACATATGTGAGACCACTGTGCGTTGACGTATTTTGACCGATTTTTTTTAAAAAAAATTTTCTGAATAGGCCATTGAACACTTCTTCAAATACAAAATAGGTCATTAGACCCCCAACAAAATTTTGAAACCCAAAGTGAATGAGCGGCATACATTTCTCTGTGGTTGGTTAATGCCCTGATAAGCAACACTCACATTAGGAAGTGTGGGTTAAAATAAATACAGGTTATTGATACAAGAAGACAGATAGATAGATATCCAAAATTAAAAGTTTATTCACATCAGACTCAAATTGGTTTGGGGAAGAGAGTTGAAATGGAAATTAAAATTGGATGGTAAAAAAATATGACAAAAATTATAGCAGCTTAAAATGGATCACCAAAAAAAAAAAAAAAAACCAAAAAAAAAAATTATAATAAATAAAATAAATGAATAAAAATAAAATAAAATTGGAGAAATTATTCCAATGTAAGTTAAATAAAATTGAGCTCGAATTTTATTAAACTTATATTTTTTAAAAATATTTTTTTTTGAAGCCCAGCTATTAACGTGGATTTTTAAAAAATATTTTTTTGAAGCCCAGCTATTAACGTGGATTTTTTAAAAATATTTTTTTGAAGCCCAGCTATTGACGTGGATTTTTTAAAAATTTTTTTTGAAGCCCAGCTGTTAACGTGGATTTTTTAAAAATATTTTTTTGAAGGTCCTATTTAGTCCTTTTTAATTAAATTAATGCAAATCCCTTTCAACATAAATCCGCCCGAAAACATAATAACATGTTTCGACTCCATTAATTAGCCACTCATTATTTTTCAAATAACACAGCGAGCTAGTTCCGGTACTCTCTTACGTAATATATGTGATAGGAGGACACACAGGATTCACTTAACCACTCAACCACTTCATCTTCAACAGTTTGATTTGATCGTGCCTTCGTTGCGGTTTGAGGATATCATTCGATTCAATTTTTCATTAACGCAATCAAAATGAAAAACGTCCTTTATATCCTTGTAGTTGTGTGCTTTGGTTCCAACAATTTCCCCTCAAAAACTTCTAGAGGATATTAATTTGGAAAGAAAAATTAATTCTTTGCTGGTGGTTCGGGAGGAGAACCAAAAATCCTTGGAGCCCATAATCCAAGACTTTTATGAATTATCCTGGCCCATTACGTTGCTAACAACGTAATCGGATGCACCACAAGCGAGAATAAAGTCGAACAAAATAACTAAAAATCTGAAAATCGGATAAATTTATC
Organism: Musca domestica; assembly: GCF_030504385.1. NCBI lineage: Eukaryota > Metazoa > Arthropoda > Insecta > Diptera > Muscidae > Musca > Musca domestica. The sequence goes on from NW_026712150.1 coordinate 56,361, forward strand.
TTAGGCCCACTGGGATCTGAGAAATTTTGATTTTAATAAATGTTGCTTTCCTCCCATATCACTTTTTTGCAACAGCAATCCACTTGATTTCAAACCCCAAATAAACCAGCCAGTCTTCTTGTCTCACTCAGACCTACCTCAAAAAGTTCTATGTTGTTTTCAAACAACCACAGCATAAGCATACCCCATAATTTGTAATCAATGAATTATGTTCAGATTTTTTCTTATCGCCAACAAGCAGATCATAAACCTACATACGTACTTTCCTATCTCTATTTCAAAACAAACAAACATTTTTGATAAGGTGTGTTTTTTGTTGACGAACATGTATGAGTTTGATAAAAATGATTGGAGCGTTGATGTGCTTGAACAACAGGGAGATATGGTTAGTGACGAACATTTTTAGGAGCAATATAAGTGAGTATTATCGTATACATATGTTAAATGTGATAATACTGAGATTTTATTATACCCTGCACTATGTGTTGGTGGTATTATAAGATTTACTGGACCAAAAATTATGTAACACCTCGAAATATTGGTTTCCTACATTGGAAAGTAAAAATGGATCTTCCTGTCTCGCCGAGCTGAGTTGATCTAGCTATGTATGTCCGTCCGTCTGTCCATGTTAATTTGTAATCCAGCTACAGGTCGCAATTATGGCCCGATCCTTACGAAATTGAAAATGGAGGTAGGGTCAGGGTCAGAATAGAACCAAATTGTTTTTGGTGATGATTGCAAAATATTTAGGGATTGAAATGGACCAAAAGAAGAGACATTTTCTGACTGGACAGAAGCCACGTTTTGGTACAGCCCCCATATAACGGTACCTCCCGATACGGGGTACCTTGATGATTTTGGCAACATTGTGTATCTGAATTATTTCAAAATTGGTATTTGAAGTTCGTAATGAACACTACAGCCTAAGACAGAAAATGGGCTATGTAGGTTCACGGTATATATTCGATATTCGGTATTTTGATGATTTTAGAGACATTATTCACCGGAATTGTTTCAAATTTGGTATTTTAAGTTCGTATCAGATACTAGAATTTAAGACAGAAAATGAGCTATGTAGGTCCACATCCTCGTATAGCCCCCATATAACGGTACCCCCGATATTCGGTATTTGGATGATTTTAGCGACATTATTTACCGGAATTGTTTCAAATTTGATATTTGAAGTTCGCAATGGATACTACAGCCTCAGACAGAAAATGGGCCATGCATATCCACGTCTTCGTATAGCTCCCATGTATAGGTACCTTCCGATATTCGGTATTTTGATTATTTTAGAGACATTATTCACCGGAATTGTTTCAAATTTGATATCTGAAGTTCGTAATAAAATGACAGGAGATTGTCTGTGCAGGTCCACGTCTTCGTATAGCCCCCATATAACGGTACCCCCGATATTCTCTATTTTGATAATTTTAGCTACATTATAAAAATTTTTCATTCAAGTTTCGCATGTGAATATTGTTAAAGCTTATTACAAAATTTTCCTATGCAGGTCCACGTAGTCGTAGTGACCCAGATCTAGCGGCTACATTCGGTATTTTTAAGATTTTAACATTTTACAGCTTTTTTACTTGTTATTCTTTAAAATATAGTGAATATTTTAACCATTAAAAAATATTTGTAAAAAAATCAAGGGAATTGAGGATATAAAAAATAAAAATGTTTTGTTGATCCTTGAAAAACAGATTGAAAATTTTACATTTGTTATTTGTTAATTAAAAAAAATCTTTAAAATCCACGCTTTCTTGAGTACCTGAAAAAATATTCTTAAAAAAATCCACGTCTTTTTGAGTCTTTGAACAAATATTCTTTAAAGAATCCACGCCTTGTAGATTTCCTGAAAAAATATTTTTTTAAAAAGTCCACGGCTTATAGGGTCCCTGAAAAAATATTTTTTTAAAAAATCCACGCTTTATGGGGTCCCTGAAAAAATGTTTTAAAAAATCCACGCCTTATAGGGTCCCTGAAAAAATATTTTTAAAAAATCCACGCATTATGGGGTCCCTGAAAATTTTTTTTAAAAATCCACGCATTATAGGATCTTTGAATTTTTTTTTTTAAATCCTCGCCTTATAGGGTCCCTGAAAAAATATTTTTTTAAAAAATCCACACCTTATAGGGTCCCTGAAAAAATATTCTTTAAAGAAACCACGCTTTGTAGGGTCCCTGAAAAAATATTTTTTAAGAAATCCACGCCTTATAGGGTCCCTGAAAAAATATTCTTTAAAGACTCTACGCCTTATAGGGTCCCTGAAAATTTTTTTTAAAAATCCACGCATTATAGGATCTTTGAATTTTTTTTTAAAAATCCTCGCCTTATAGGGTCCCTGAAAAAATATTTTTTTAAAAAATCCACGCCTCGTAGGCTCCCTGAAAAAATATTTTTTAAAAAATCCAAGCTTGGTAGGGTCCCTGAAAAAATATATTTTAAAAAATCCACACCTTATAGGGTCCCTGAAAAATATTCTTTAAAGAATCTACGCTTTGTAGGGTCCCAGAAAAAATGTTTGTTAAAAAATCCACGTTTTTTGGACTTTGAAAAACATTCTTTAAAAAATCCAAGCCTATATTTACTATTTTTTTATATTTTCATGGTATATAATCATTTAATTTTAAATAATAAATTAATAATTAAATTGTAACGGTTTTTCACCCCCCCCCCCCCACCTTTTAGAAATCAATCCATGTACCCAATATTCTCGTATTGTATGTATATTCGTCACAACCGTGTACTACCGCATTCCCAACACAAAACATGTTTTGGAGAAGGGCACACGCATCTTCATACCCATACGCATTATTCACTATGATCCCGAAATCCCGATCCGGAAATAAAGCAGCGGCATTCTCAATCATATCTGGCATTTGGTGATGGACCATGTAATTGTATTGGTATACGGTTGGGACGTCTACAAGTTACAGCCGCTCTGGTGGCACTGCTAGCAAATTATAAATTTTCCATTTGCAGTCGGACAACAGATCGACATGAGTATTCGAAGCATATATTCGCCTTGAAAAATATGAACGATATATGGCTGAAGGTGGAAAAGTTGGATATGTGATTAGAAATAAATTTTAGAAATATTTTATTTTAAGAAATAAATTATATACATATTTAAAAAAAAAAAAATATTTTTTCAAAAAAAAAAAAAAAAAAATATATCGTGGATTTTTTAAAGAATGTTTTTTTCAAGGACCCCACTAGGCGTGGATTTTTTAAAGAATATTTTTTCAAGGCTCCACAAGGCGTGGATTTTTTTAAGAATATTTTTTCAAGGACCCCACTAGGCGTGGATTTTTTAAAGAATATTTTTTCAAGAACCCCACTAGGTGTGGATTTTTTAAAGAATATTTTTTCAAGAACCCCACTAGGCGTGGATTTTTTAAAGAATATTTTTTCAAGAACCCCACTAGGCGTGGATTTTTTAAAGAATATTTTTCAAGAACCCCACTAGGCGTGGATTTTTTAAAGAATATTTTTTCAAGAACCCCACTAGGCGTGGATTTTTTAAAGAATATTTTTTCAAGAACCCCACTAGGCGTGGATTTTTAAAGAATATTTTTTCAAGAACCCCACTAGGCGTGGATTTTTTAAAGAATATTTTTTCAAGAACCCCACTAGGCGTGGATTTTTTAAAGAATATTTTTTCAAGAACCCCACTAGGCGTGGATTTTTTAAAGAATATTTTTTCAAGAACCCCACTAGGCGTGGATTTTTTAAAGAATATTTTTTCAAGAACCCCACTAGGCGTGGATTTTTTAAAGAATATTTTTTCAAGAACCCCACTAGGCGTGGATTTTTTAAAGAATATTTTTTCAAGGCTCCACAAGGCGTGGATTTTTTTAAGAATATTTTTTCAAGGACCCCACTAGGCGTGGATTTTTTAAAGAATATTTTTTCAAGAACCCCGCTAGGCGTGGATTTTTTAAAGAATATTTTTTCAAGAACCCCACTAGGCGTGGATTTTTTAAAGAATATTTTTTCAAGAACCCCACTAGGCGTGGATTTTTTAAAGAATATTTTTTCAAGAACCCCACTAGGCGTGGATTTTTTAAAGAATATTTTTTCAAGAACCCCACTAGGCGTGGATTTTTTAAAGAATATTTTTTCAAGAACCCCACTAGGCGTGGATTTTTTAAAGAATATTTTTTCAAGAACCCCACTAGGCGTGGATTTTTTAAAGAATATTTTTTCAAGAACCCCACTAGGCGTGGATTTTTTAAAGAATATTTTTTCAAGAACCCCACTAGGCGTGGATTTTTTAAAGAATATTTTTTCAAGAACCACTAGGCGTGGATTTTTTAAAGAATATTTTTTCAAGGCTCCACTAGGCGTGGATTTTTTAAAGAATATTTTTTCAAGGCTCCACTAGGCGTGGATTTTTTAAAGAATATTTTTTCAAGAACCCCACTAGGCGTGGATTTTTTAAAGAATATTTTTTCAAGGACCCCACAAGGCGTGGATTTTTTAAAGAATGTTTTTTTCAAAGACCCTACAAGGCTTGGATTTTTTAAAGAATATTTTTTCAAAGACCCTACAAGGCTTGGATTTTTTAAAGACTATTTTTTCAGGGTCCCTACAAGGCGTGGATTTTTTAAAGAATATTTTTTTCAAAGACCCTACAAGGCTTGGATTTTTTAAGGAATATTTTTTTCAAAGACCCTACAAGGCTTGGATTTTTTAAAGAATATTTTTTTTTCAAAGACCCTACAAGGCTTGGTTTTTTAAAGAATATTTTTTTCAAAGACCCTACAAGGCTTATATTTTTTAAAGAATATTTTTTTCAGGGTCCGTACAAGACGTGGATTTTTTAAAGAATATTTTTTTCAAAGACCCCACAAGGCGTGGATTTTTTAAAGAATATTTTTTCAAGAACCCCACTAGGCGTGGATTTTTTAAAGAATATTTTTTCAAGGACCCCACAAGGCGTGGATTTTTTAAAGAATATTTTTTCAAGGACCCCACAAGGCGTGGATTTTTTAAAGAATATTTTTTCAAGGACCCCACAAGGCGTGGATTTTTTAAAGAATATTTTTTCAAGGACCCCACTAGGCGTGGATTTTTTAAAGAATATTTTTTCAAGGACCCCACTAGGCGTGGATTTTTTAAAGAATATTTTTTCAAGGACCCCACTAGGCGTGGATTTTTTAAAGAATATTTTTTCAAGGACCCCACTAGGCGTGGATTTTTTAAAGAATATTTTTTCCACGGACACTACAAAAAACATTTTTATTGTTGATCCTTCAAAAATATTATTTAAAAAAAATCTCCACCTACTTATTTTTATATATTTTCTTATATATATTTTTTTTTAATTATCCTAGTCGTTGTTCTTTGAAAAAAATTTTTTTTTTTCATTTCAGATTTTTGGTTTTTTTTTAATTCACGTTTCTTTTTTCATTGACCATTTTTTTCTTTAAACGTCTCAGGCGTTTTTTCAAAAATATACATCTATTGGCCCTTGGGTGCTTACAAAAATATTCTGCAAAAATCTATACTTTTAATTGAAAATTCCTATCCCCTGATAGTCTTTCAAAATTTTTCCTCAAAATAAGCCAATATTATTGTTGTGATAGTACTTCAAAACTTAGAACTGATCTTGAAAACGTTTCCATTGCTTGTAATATTTTTCCCGTTGACCCTACCCTTGAATGTCGATCGTTGCGTGTGTGTTTTTTCTTCCCCCGATTGAATAGCTGGCAAATTTTGAATAATATTTTCGCTGTGTGTCGGTATGTCCGATAAGATTAATAGAAAAGAAATATGACGATTTAATTATGACAAATTACATTTATCAATGCGATCACGTTTCTACGACTGGACTGGACACAATTATCAAAAAAAAAAAAAAAAAAAAAAAAAAATTTGTGTTCTACTGCCATTTAATTCACTTGCATGCGATAAAAGTTCGTTAGCTCCGAAGATGGATGATATTTTTTATTAGACAAGCGGCAAGAGCGTCGTTGACATGGCTTCGGGTGGGGTTGGGGCAGAAGGATAGAATATATTTTCAGAAATCTAGGAGTAGGTCAGAGTACGCTCATTAGCTGAGATTAACATTTATGAAGTCTAATGGGCCTCTAATTGCTTTTTGGAGATTTTCAAAAAAATCTGCCACTACGCCCCTGACTGCCAATATAAATCCAGCTGCAGGCATTATTTTGGTAAAAAATATTTTCGCATATTTTTAGTATATTTTCGCCTAATATAAAATATAGAAATTCGTTTTGTAATTGTTATAGTCAATAGAAAACAGCGAAGAGAAACGGTTGTGAAAGTTGTGCGGAATCAAAATGGCAGCTTTGTTATATTTGGTAATATTCCTAATTTGTGTCCTGATACACTTTCTGCATCGGAAATTTCAACACTGGCAGCGGAAGGGTATTCGCACCTGGCAGGCCCACCCTCTTATGGGTAACTGGAGGCAGCTGGAGACCATGCATCACACCGAGATTTTAGATGAAATTTATCGGCGTTTCAAGCCCACAGAATCGGTGGCTGGTTTTTATATCTACACCCAACCGGTGGCGGTTTTATTGGATTTGGATTTAGTTAAGGCAGCTCTCGTCAAAGATTTCAATGAATTTTCCGATCGTTTTGCCTATCAAAATAACAAGGATTTGACAGCGGACAATCTCTTCTTTTGGGAGAGCCATAAATGGCGTTCGTTGCGCGGGAAATTTTCCACAATTTTCACACCGGCCAAAATCAAATACATGTTTCACACCATTAATGCGGCCGCCCTGCAAATGGCCGAGAGTGTGGGCAAGTGTCTGGAGAAGGAGGATATTTTAAATATGAGCGATTTTGGAGGACGTTTTACCACCGATGTCATTGCCAATTGCATTATGGGCTGTGAGAGCCATAGCTTGAAATTCGAACACAGTGATTTCCACGACATTGCCCCCGTGACGACGGGAACAACGGGATTCAATGTCCGCTGGAAGCTGTTTGTGGAGACCTATGTAAGCCTCCTCGAATCCATGGGCATTCATGTGACAATGTTCCCCCAGAAATTGGAACATTTCTATATGCACCTGCTGAAGAATAATTTCATTGAACGTGAAAAGCTGAATGTGAGAAAGCAGGACTTATTGGATTTGCTAATCGATTTGAGGAAAATCCAGGATGAAAATGGAAATCCGATATTGACACATAGTGAGATTGCCTCGAATTTGTTTTTATTTTTTGCGGCAGGATATGAATCGTCGGCCAATACCATCAGTAATTCATTGTGGGAGCTGGCCAGGCATCCGGAGCTACAGGATCGGGTGCGTGATGAAATACATGCGGTTTTGGAGGAATTCAACAATGAGCTGTGTTACGAGGCCTGTATGAAAATGACTTACTTGGATCAGATTATATCGGGTAAGAAATATTCTTGAAAAAATATTCTTTAAAAAATCCACGTTTATTTGGACCTTAAAAACATTAAAAAATCCACGTTTATTTAGCCCTTCGAAAAAATATTCTTTAAAAAATCCACTTTTATTTGGTCCTTTGAAAAAATATTCTTTCAAATTAATTCACGTTTCTTTTTTCATTGACCATTTTTTTCTTTAAACGTCTCAGGCGTTTTTTCAAAAATATACATCTATTGGCCCTTGGGTGCTTACAAAAATATTCTGCAAAAATCTATACTTTTAATTGAAAATTCCTATCCCCTGATAGTCTTTCAAAATTTTTCCTCAAAATAAGCCAATATTATTGTTGTGATAGTACTTCAAAACTTAGAACTGATCTTGAAAACGTTTCCATTGCTTGTAATATTTTTCCCGTTGACCCTACCCTTGAATGTCGATCGTTGCGTGTGTGTTTTTTCTTCCCCCGATTGAATAGCTGGCAAATTTTGAATAATATTTTCGCTGTGTGTCGGTATGTCCGATAAGATTAATAGAAAAGAAATATGACGATTTAATTATGACAAATTACATTTATCAATGCGATCACGTTTCTACGACTGGACTGGACACAATTATCAAAAAAAAAAAAAAAAAAAAAAAAAATTTGTGTTCTACTGCCATTTAATTCACTTGCATGCGATAAAAGTTCGTTAGCTCCGAAGATGGATGATATTTTTTATTAGACAAGCGGCAAGAGCGTCGTTGACATGGCTTCGGGTGGGGTTGGGGCAGAAGGATAGAATATATTTTCAGAAATCTAGGAGTAGGTCAGAGTACGCTCATTAGCTGAGATTAACATTTATGAAGTCTAATGGGCCTCTAATTGCTTTTTGGAGATTTTCAAAAAAATCTGCCACTACGCCCCTGACTGCCAATATAAATCCAGCTGCAGGCATTATTTTGGTAAAAAATATTTTCGCATATTTTTAGTATATTTTCGCCTAATATAAAATATAGAAATTCGTTTTGTAATTGTTATAGTCAATAGAAAACAGCGAAGAGAAACGGTTGTGAAAGTTGTGCGGAATCAAAATGGCAGCTTTGTTATATTTGGTAATATTCCTAATTTGTGTCCTGATACACTTTCTGCATCGGAAATTTCAACACTGGCAGCGGAAGGGTATTCGCACCTGGCAGGCCCACCCTCTTATGGGTAACTGGAGGCAGCTGGAGACCATGCATCACACCGAGATTTTAGATGAAATTTATCGGCGTTTCAAGCCCACAGAATCGGTGGCTGGTTTTTATATCTACACCCAACCGGTGGCGGTTTTATTGGATTTGGATTTAGTTAAGGCAGCTCTCGTCAAAGATTTCAATGAATTTTCCGATCGTTTTGCCTATCAAAATAACAAGGATTTGACAGCGGACAATCTCTTCTTTTGGGAGAGCCATAAATGGCGTTCGTTGCGCGGGAAATTTTCCACAATTTTCACACCGGCCAAAATCAAATACATGTTTCACACCATTAATGCGGCCGCCCTGCAAATGGCCGAGAGTGTGGGCAAGTGTCTGGAGAAGGAGGATATTTTAAATATGAGCGATTTTGGAGGACGTTTTACCACCGATGTCATTGCCAATTGCATTATGGGCTGTGAGAGCCATAGCTTGAAATTCGAACACAGTGATTTCCACGACATTGCCCCCGTGACGACGGGAACAACGGGATTCAATGTCCGCTGGAAGCTGTTTGTGGAGACCTATGTAAGCCTCCTCGAATCCATGGGCATTCATGTGACAATGTTCCCCCAGAAATTGGAACATTTCTATATGCACCTGCTGAAGAATAATTTCATTGAACGTGAAAAGCTGAATGTGAGAAAGCAGGACTTATTGGATTTGCTAATCGATTTGAGGAAAATCCAGGATGAAAATGGAAATCCGATATTGACACATAGTGAGATTGCCTCGAATTTGTTTTTATTTTTTGCGGCAGGATATGAATCGTCGGCCAATACCATCAGTAATTCATTGTGGGAGCTGGCCAGGCATCCGGAGCTACAGGATCGGGTGCGTGATGAAATACATGCGGTTTTGGAGGAATTCAACAATGAGCTGTGTTACGAGGCCTGTATGAAAATGACTTACTTGGATCAGATTATATCGGGTAAGAAATATTCTTGAAAAAATATTCTTTAAAAAATCCACGTTTATTTGGACCTTAAAAACATTAAAAAATCCACGTTTATTTAGCCCTTCGAAAAAATATTCTTTAAAAAATCCACTTTTATTTGGTCCTTTGAAAAAATATTCTTTCAAAAATCCACGCCTTATAGGGTCCATGAAAAAATATTCTTTCAAAAATCCACGCCTTATAGGGTCCTTGAAAAAATATTCTTTAAAAAATCCACGCCTTATAGGGTCCCTAAAAATATTGATTTAAAAAATCCACGACTTATAGAGTCCCTAAAAATTATTTTTTTAATTGCCATGTAGGGTCCCTAAAAAAATATTTTTTAAAAAATGCACGTTTATTTGGACCTTGAAAAAATATTTTTTAAAAAATCCACGCTTATTTGGACCTCGAAAATATATTTTTTAAAAAATCCACGTTTATTTGGACCTTGAAAAAATATTTTTTAAAAAATCCACATTTATTTGGACCTTGAAAAAATATTTTTTAAAAAATTTACGTTTATTTGGACCCTGAAAAAATATTTTTTAAAAAATCCACGTTTATTTGGACCTTGGCAAAAATATTTTTTAAAAAATCCCCGTTTATTTGGACCTTGAAAAAATATTCATTAAAAATCCAGGCTTTGTAGAGTGCCCGCAAAAATATTTTTTTAAAAAATCCACGTTTTGTTGGGTCCCTAAAAAATATATTCTTTAAAAAATCCAGGTCTTGTAGAGCCCCCGAAAAAATTATTTTTAAAAAATCCACGTTTTATAGGGTCCCTAAAAAAATATTCTTTAAAAAATCCACGCCTTGTAGAGTCCCTGAAAAAATATTTTTTAAAAAAACCACACTTGTAGGGTCCCTAAAAAAATATTCTTTAAAAAATCCAGGCCTTGTAGAGTCCCCGAAAAAATATTTTTTAAAAACTCCACGCCATGTAGGATCCCTGAAAAAAATATTCTTTAAAAAATCCACGCCATGTAGCGTCCCTGAAAAAATTTTTTTTTAAAAAATCCACGCCACGTAGGGTCCCTGAAAAAATATTTTTTAAAAAATCCACGCCATGTAGGGTAAATGAAAAAAATATTTTTTAAAAAATCCACGCCATGTAGGGCCCCTGAAAAAAATATTTTTTAAAAAATCCGCGCCATGTAGGGTCCCTGAAAAAAATATTTTTTAAAAAATCCATACCTTGTAGAGTCCCCGAAAAAAATATTAAAAAAAACACGCCTTGGATGGTCGTTGAAAAAATATTTGTTAAAATATCCTCGCCTTATAGGGTCCTTGAAAAAATATTCTTTAAAAAATCCACGCCTTGTAGGGTCCTAGAAAA
>NW_026712151.1:0-67232 GCF_030504385.1 Musca domestica
TTTCCTTTCGGCTTGTTGTTGTTGCTGTTGCCGTTGTTGTATTTACAACTCCTTTGAGATTATGGCACCTACTTTTTGCCTTTGGTTTATGTTGCTCCATTTTCTTCCTCTTCGTTTTTTTTTTCACCGAGTTATTCATTTTATTTTAACAACCAAAACATGCCAGACAGTTAAACGGCATTAAAAAGAGGAACTGAAGAAGCCAGGGAAACTGTGAACATGATTTTCCCACCCCCCCTCTCCCACTACTGTCTGACCAACATAACTGATTGTATGTAGCCCATTTAAGATATTGCTTTACGCTTCAACTCCCATACCGTCGTAAAAAAATGTCGGTCTTCATAAAAACAAAACAAAGTCTTCTTCGTTCGCTTGAGGTCCATAAAAAAGGAAGAGGAACCCAGACTATTTTAAAAAAATATATATAAATTCACAATAGTGTCTTCTCTTCGTTTTATTACTCCTTCCGCTGAACAATATCGGCAATAACAAGATAACACAGTTGGGATGTGATTTAGAGCAGGGTTATTAAAGAAAAGGGTAAAAATCGATGGAATTTATTGTGTTTCATGGCTGGATGAGAGGGATATGGGTTATTATATTGAGTGTGTAAATGTCGAAACAAAATTCTGAACGAAGCATGGTGAGAAGAAAAAACTGGAACCAACTTCAGACTGCTGTCATTTCTAAGCCACTCGTCCGACAGCTCTTAAAATTATTCCAGTGATAGCTCATTATATTGTTTACAAGCGTACAAAAGCATTTTGTGAAGAATTTTCCAGAAAAAAATGTTATGATGGAATTCAATCGTGATAGTGTGATTTCGTTATATTTGGCCGGAAAACCACAAGTGGCTACCGTTAGAGCACTCCAGCATTTAAATGTGAACAAATCTTTTGTGTCTCGTACTATTTCTCATTACCGTGATACTGGTAGCGTAGCCCGGCGTCAAGGAAGTAGACGGAAGAAAACAACAACAGCAGCAGAAATGGTTCGAAAAGTAAAGAAGCGACTTGATTGAAACCCGCGTCGCAGTCGCCGAAAAATTGCTTGCGAGCTGAACATATAGCAATATTCCATTCGGCAAATATTGAAAAATGAACTCGGTGTAAAGCCATTGAAATTCCAAAAAGTGCAAGAACTTACACCGCAACAGAAAGAAAATAGACTCAAAAGAGCTAAAGAGTTGCTTCGCTCGGCCGAAAGTGGAGAAGTGCCGAATTTGGTTTTCTCCGATGAGAAAACAATCGGTGTCAGCAGCTTGTAAGGAGAGAAACGATCGTTTTTACTTGCCAAAGAGGTCAGCTGAAAATGTGCACCTTCTGTGTGCCACCAGAACTCAAGTGCCGGCGCCGGCCATGGTGATGGTGTGGCCAGCCATAACAACCGATGGTCGCTCTCCGCTCGTATTAATCGACCGTGGCATCAGAATAAATGCCGACTATTATCGCGAAAATATTCTGGAGGGTGTATTAAAGCCTTGGGCACTCAAACATTTTGGCCGCAGACCGTGGACATTCCAACAGGACTCTGGACCATCAGCACGCGCCACCCAAGAATGTTTACAAAATGAGGTTCCTCGCTACATTTCCAGCGCACAATGACCACCAAAATCTCCGGATATCAATCCGTTGGACTATTGTGTCTGGAGTATTTTGGAAAGCAAGGTTGGCACTAAAAAATACCAAAGTGTCGATCACCCCAAGCAAGCGCTTCGCCGGGAATGGGCCAAATTACCGCAGAGCAACATTCGGGCAGCGTGTGACGGTTTCATTGGCCGTTTGAAGGCCATAGTTCGTGCCAACTGTGACCAATTCGAACAAATCTAAACTTATTCTTAATTTTTATACCCTACAACACTATGTGTTGGGGGTATTATAAGTTTGATTGGGCCAAAAATTATGTAACACCACGAAATATTGATTTCCCACATAGGAAAGTATATATGGATCTTCCTAGCTCGCCGAGCTGAGTCGATCTAGCTATGTATGTCCGTCCGTCCGTCTGTCCGTCTGTCCGTCTGTCCGTCTGTCCATGTTAATTTGTAATCACTCTACAGGTCGCAATTATGGTCCAATCTTCACGAAATTTAAAATGGAGGTGGGGCTAGAGTCCGAATAGAACCCTATTTCTTTTGGTGATGATCGCATAATATTTAGGGGTTGAAATGGACCAAAAACTGAAAAAATTCCTGATTTTGCACTTGCTCTACAGGTTGCAATTATAGATCAATCGACGCGGAATTTCGCATGTACCTAGAGTTTTGGGGCTGGCAAGTAGCCTATCCATTTGGGTGTTCATCGGATAATATTTAGCGGGTAAAATAGACTATATCTTTTTTGTTGAAAAAATTCAAAATTTTTCATTAAACCGCGAATATTTAAAATCCCGGCGAAATCACAAAGCCATGACAAGGTTACTTCTGATCTTTACATTGATGTTAACATCCAACAAAATTGATATATAGCAAAATATGTGCGATATATATGTTTATCAAAGAAGATATGCTTGAAAAATCTCTTATATGTCGAGAACGGCTGAACTGATTTCGACAGTTCTCATTAATTCAGAATGGCCTCTTGGCAGAAAAGAAAAAACGTCTAAAAAAATCGCATAAAAATATCTCTCTAAAGATGAAAATATTGATTTTGTAAAATTTTCTCATATTTTTTCAATTTTGTCATATTTTTGGCATATTTTCATTTTGAATTAAACATTTAGTAAAATTTCTACAGCTAACAAAAGTAAGTAGTTAGGATATCAGGATATCATATACAGATCGCATTTATGGCCCAATCCTTACGAAATTTTGCATGGAGATAAGATGAGGGTCAGAATAAAAGCCTATTCTTTTTGGAGATGATCGCCATATATTTAGGGGTTGAAATGGACCAAAAAACTGCAAAATTGTCAGCAGGTCGTAATTATGGGGGTTACCGGACATTGCAAAAGCCAAGCAGTTTTGGATGGCCATCCAAAAATATTCAATGTGTGAAGGAGTTTTCCAACTTTTATAGACAAAATACGAAAATGTCCATTCCAGTGACTTTTTGGAGATCGCATTTATGACCCGATCTTTCCGAAATTTTTCATGGGGATAAGATGAGGGTCAGAATAGATGCCTACTCTTTTTGGAGATTATCGCCATATATTTAGGGGTTGAAATGGTTGAAAAAACTGCAAAATTGTCAGCAGGTCGTAATTATCGCCCGATCCTTACGCACATTTGAATGAGGGTTACCGGACATCGCAAAAGCCAAGCAGTTTTGGATGGCCATCCAAAAATATTCAATGTGTGAAATAGTTTGCCAACTTTTGTAGACAAAATACGAAAATATCCATTCCAGTGACTTTTTGGAGAATTCACAAATACAGGAAAGACGCACTTCTGGCTATTTCGTTAACGTTGATTTCGTTGAAGAATAAAGTCAAATGTCTGTATCTCATATAGATGCGTTTCAGTCAAAAAACAATAAAAAATTTTAATCTTTTGCCACATCTGAGAGATTATAGGTCTTTGGGAAATATTGGTTTCAGATCTAGGAAGACCATTTACATGAAACATCTACCAATAAATTGGAAATGAGCAAATTAGTTTAAGTTGCTATTATTCGAAAATTAGAGAACGAAACCTGATGGTTTTCTTTTATTATTTGTCACAATATCTTGTGCAATTCTTTCGAGTATCTCGCCTATGTAAACTGTATCGTTTATTATAGTGTTGTAGGGTATTGAACGGTCGGCCCCGCTCGACTGTAGCCTTTGCTTACTTGTTTTTGCTATTTCCGACATTTTTTGCTTTCATTCAAAAAAAATTTAAAAAAAAAATGTACAAATTATGGCATTTGACTTTGTTGTAGTGTTTTTTATCTCACCCTGTATATACAATTATTTTTTCGAAAAAAAAAAAATTCCCTAAAAATCCATTGTTTCTTTTGACATTGATCCAAAGTTCTTAAGATTGAATGATTTTTGTTCTCTTGGTCCTTGATGAAATGTTTGTCAAAAGTAATCGATTATTGGTCTGCAGATCCTTGTAAAAATATTCCTAAATAATCCGTGACTAGTGTTCCTTTGGTTCTTGAAAAATATTCTTGAAAAAGTTTCTTAACTTCACTGGTCTTTCTTTTATTTATTCTTTAAAAATCCAGAATTGTTGATCCCATGGTCCTTGAAAGGAAAATTGTAATATATATGTGTTCTTGATCTTTCGAAATATTTTCTTGAAATATCTACAATTATATGACTAAAGGTCTTTGAAAAAAAAAATCTCAGAAAAAATGCACTTATTGGTGCTTGAAAATATATTCGGAAAAAAACCTCTATTATTGGCCTGTTAGACCTTGGAAATGAATCTCAAAAGAATCGACGATTATTGTTCTGTCCGTATTTAAGAAAATCCATTTGGTCCTTAAAAATATATGTATTCTTGAATAATACACGCTTTTTTCTCCTTTAAAAAAATATATTATTGGGCTGCTGCTCCTTAAAAATATTTGCAAAAAAATCTATTATTGGTCTGTTGATCGTTGAAAAAATATTCTTTAAATATCCAAATTCTGTTGGTGTTTCCGAAAAATGCACAATTATTGTCCACTTGGTCTTTGTTACAAAATCCAAGAATATTGAATATTCAAATTTTCTGAAAAAAAATCCTCCTGTTCTGCCTGTTGGTCCATAAAGATCTTTCTAAAATACACATTATTGACCTGTTGGTCCTGGAAAAATATTCTTAAAATTTCAACTATTTTATTTTATCTTTATAAGACTAATGGTCATACAAAAATGTTTTTTTAGAAACGTTAATTTTAGATCAACGTATCACTTCTTAAGTGTTTCAGAGCAATATCACTTAAAGCTCCGGTAACGTTTCAAAACCGTGTTTTAAAGCCACAGTTATAGTCCCTTAAATGGTGTTTACGAAGCTTCAAACTAAATACCTAAATTTATTAGTTTCCATATGAAAGTGTTGCAAGATTTTCTGTACATATTTTTGTTTTGAAAAACACATCAACCTCTTTAAAAGTTTTTGAATGACAGTCTGCAATTATTTATTTTATTATTTTTTAATTTAATGTACACACATCGAAATCATCCCCAAAAATTATGTTTTTCTTTTTTCAAATCATGTCCCATTAACTGTGCATTTGAAAATAATCAACATTCATCATGATTTCACATAATCCTCGTGTATCCACCACAAAAGGGTTTATGTGATTAATATAAATTTCAAACACAAACGGAGAAAAACACTCGCCTCGCTGCGTATGATTAATATTAATTTTGCACATATCTTGCATAATTTATCACTCATACGCACGGGGGGATTTATTTTACATGAAAATAATCATTAATATTTGAAGAATGAAATTTTTAATATTTGATTTGAATACATTCGACTTTGTTGTCCGCTACGTCTGAGACAAAATATTTGCGGAATATGTATTTACTTCGATAAGCAAACATTTTTGTTCCCCCCAGCAAACAAACTCATTGCAAGTCGGGTTAGCAATAATATATAATCATTTTTTGGCCACTAGAAACCGATAAAAAATAACTTATAAAAGGAGTTTCGGTAGCCAAAGTCGATAAAGTAGAATTTTAGCGAATGGTTTTAAAACTACCTTGTTAAAAAAATATTCAATTTCAATCATTTTACTGGATGTGTGTTAGGATGATATTCTTTAGTCCAGTTTTATTATTTTAATATGGTTAGAGGATGTTTGGAATACGTAATTATTAAAGTGTACCCATAAGTGAATATGCTAAACCAGACCGAAAATTTTGAAAGGTATCAGTCGGATTTGCCTAGAGATGTATACAAACAATTTTAGATTTAAAAAACAAGTAAAAAAGTATCGGTCGATTTTGCCGACAGATGTATAACCTCAGCCAATGTTGGATTATTTAAAAATATGTTGACTTCTGTTATGATTATTCAAACGTTTAACCCTTTATGCAGTTGGTTTCGAAAGAATTGGCCAATATTGGCCATTTCGTATGGGACCTAAATAAATATGATATATAAATTGCAACGTGCTCGATTTGGACTGTGTTGCGTTAATGGAAATTTTGGGATGTAACAAGTCTTGAATAGAATCGCTTTTGGCTTTTTATGAGCTTCATGGATATTCAAACTGTTGAGCCTTTGTGGGGGAGGTACCAGAGGCAGTGGACCGATATATCCCATCGTCACATCGGATCTTTTGTTAGTGGATATAATGGGATGTGTGAAATATAAAGAGAACCTAATGCTTATTTCGGATTTTATAAACATTTTGTTTACTCAAAACTTTGACCCTTTGTGGGAGTGGTAGCAGGAGGAATGGTCCGATCTCTACCGCTTTTTTTTAACAGATCCTGTGTGATAGAAATATTCAGAGGTGCCAAGTCTAAATGGAATCCTATGTTAATTTCGCGTTTTATGAGCTTAATGGATATTCAAAATTTCAACCTTTTGTGCAGAAAAAAATATATATTTTTTTGAAAATTTCGACCTTGTGTGTTTTCCAAATTTATATTTTTTCCTAACATTTTGGAATGTTGGACTTTTTTTTTTGGAATGTCCTAAGTTTGGAAGAAATCCTTTATCTCTTTCAGAGTTATTGTACGCACAGATAAATAGAACGACGGATATAACAACACTGAGTCGAAATGTACTCAGATGCTGTTTGAAGTTTGCAAAAGCTTTCGCCTTTTTGGGTAGGAAATTCGATATACGATATTTTGAAAATGGTTTTGAATCTCACAATATAGGCCATAAGAAGGTGCCCCTATGATGCCTTCCAATATTTGGAACATTTAAATACATTTGTTCAGCTGATTGTTTCAACTTTGCTATTTGGCGTTTACAATAGGTACTAAATTTTCTGGTAGACAATTGTCCTATATCATATATATAACCCTACCGAAATACCTGATTACCCAGTTATTCGACCCGAAATTTGGGCTACAAAGTCAGGGTCTTATCTGGTTCTTCATATGGAAATACCTATGCAACAAGTGATCATATGATGGGATTGTTTGGAACGGTTCCGGAGTAATACAAGACAAGTAAAAAGCAGTAAGTTTCGCGGAGAGGAACTTTGTATGTCCTCCACGAACGAATTTGAAAAATTTCAATAAAATAAAATCCGTTAAAAATTCTACTAAAATATTTAAAATACCGAATATAACCGTTATATTGGGGTCGATACCGAATATATTAAATTAAAATGGGTCATGTAGGTCCACGTTTTGGTATAGCCCCATATAACGGTACCTCCCGATATTCGGTATATTGATGATTTTAGCGATATTACTTACCGGAATTATTTCAAATTTGGTGTTTGAAGTTCGTAATAGATACTACAGCATAAAACAGAAAATGGGCCGTGTAGCTCCACCTCTTCGTATAGCCCCCATATAACGGTACCCACCGATATTCGGTATTTTGATGATTTTAGTGACTTTATTTAGCGGAATTGTTTCAATTTTGGCGTTTGAAGTTCGTAATGGATACTACATCCTAAGTCCAAAAATGAGCCATGTAGGTCCACGTCTTCGTATAGCCCCATATAACAGTACCTCCCGATATTGGCTATTTTGATTATTTTAGAGACGTTATTTACCGGAACCATTTAAAATTTAATATTTGAAGTTCGTAATGACTACTACAGCCTATGACAGAAAATTGTCTGTGGTACAATACATACTGAAATTGTTTGAAATGTCGTATTTGAAGTTCTTAATGAATACTACAGTCTATGGCAGAAAATTTGATGATGATTTTAGCTGCATTATTCACGGTTTATTTCAAGTTTCGAATTTGAATATGGAAATGGCTAATAACAAACAATGCCTATGTAGGTCCACGTCGTATAGAACACAATATAACTGCTATATTTTAAGATTTTAATAGAGTTTCTAGCGGATTTTATTTTTTGAAAATTTCCAAATTCGTTCCAAATGGTGGAGAGTATTCAAAGTTCAGGCTGGTCGAATTTTCTGCTTTTTAACTTGTTTTTATTGTAATTGTTTTTTTTTTTTTGTCTCCATTTTATTAAAACACATTTTGCTTTTAATTCAAATCCATGCAAACCCCACCCTAAAGCCCATCATGAATTTCAAAAAAAGAAATATATACAAATTCAAACCATGACACGTATGATTAATATTAATTCCTAAAGCGTATGCATAATTTATTACTCATACGCCAGAGAATGTGCTCAGAATCATTAATAATAGAAAAAGTATTTATACTACCACATAGGGAGATGTGAGGAAATCTCACAATATTTTTCATTTTTTTCAAATCTCCAGCCCATTCCATCCTTGGATCGCTTTTCGATGCTATTCATTTCAACACTACTGCCGGTAGTTGTTATTTTATTTATGACCGTATTTAAGTTTATTGCTAGTTTCCTCATTTGTTTCGGCTTTGTACCGGCAGTTTTAACTAAATATTAAACCAAAGCCAGTCGCAACGAAGGAGAAGATTAGGTGGTGCTGTCTCCCCTGTTGCTGCCGTAGTCCATAACAATGGCGAAAATTGAAAGAAGGAGCCAGAGTTGTTGGTGGGTTAGTTAAGTGTAGTTCTTTTAGTTTTCCTAAACTAATTCCAGATTTTTGGATACAAAGTTTGTGTGTCTTTCTCTGAGTGTGTGTGTGTGTGTCTTGAAACACTCACCAAGTCATACTTTCCGGTATTGTTGTTGTTGTTTCCTCTGAGTACATTTGTGTGTGTCTGTGGTTCTATCTGTTTTGGGCTATCCAAATAGTTGCTTTGGATATTTTTTTGGTTGCCTGGTTAAGTTTTGTTTTTTTTTGTTGTTGCTGGGTGCAGGTTTTTAAATTTAGATTTTTGGTTTGAGATTTGTAGCGTGCAGTTCCGGCTATGCTCGGTTGATTTGTTGGTTGGTTCACATAAATAGTTCCCATGAAAATATAAAAATAGAATTTATTTTTAAACCAACACATTTGTAGATAGCTATTGTGGCCAAGTTGTTATCGTGTAGCCAGCCCTCTCTTCAGCTCTCTTTTAGCATGCACACACACACATATGGTATGGACACTCACACACTCATGGGCACACTTACTGACACACACACGTAACAGCTAAACAAAAGCCAATTTCAAATCAGAAGCAAACAAACGGGAGGAGTATGCAAATATTTAAGGATTGCTGGTTAATTTTTGCAGGGCATGGGCCCTCGAAGGGGGCCTAAAGTATTAAAAAACACATATTTGAAATGCTCATTATTTGCTTCGTTAATCATTTCTCATTAAACCCACATGAACCACACACACGTGCACACACGTACACACAAAAGGGATTATGTAAGATTATTATTAATTACAGATATGCAAATATGTTTGGGGCGTATGATTGTTAAAAATTACCAAAGCGTATTTCTGATGTGCGTCACTTATACGCCAACATGGAATTCTAAGGAAACTCATTAATATTGGGCGAGAGAGTTGGAGAATATATTTTTGGAAAAGGTTGGACAATATCGCATATATTTTTTGGGGGTTGTCTTTGTCAATTACGTAAAATTAGTGACAAACTAATTAAAAGCCGGCAATATTGAAGGGCATTAAAGCCTTTATCATTTGAAAATTAATACTTTTGAAAATATGAAGAGTGAAAAGGTTCAATATTTAGAGGGTGTATGTTATTTCTGTTATTAGGAACTTGCGATACTAGTTTTCAACAAATTCTATTAAAAAATTGAATAAACTCATCCAAATTCGGAATATCGGGAAGGTATCGTTGTATGGGGACAGAAAATGAGGGTCTATGGCGACAGTATGGGGACAGAAAATCAGGGTCTATACGGTCAGAGGTAGCAATAGTTTAAATGTTGAATATTGAGAGGTACCGACAATTTTTTGCCCATAAGGTGGTATTGTGAACTTTAAATACAAATTGAAAAAAGGTTGAGAAATTTCAGAAAAGTCATCAAAATGACAAATATTTGGATGTTCAGTTATATGGGGCCTATACGAAAACTTGGACTTGTATAGAAAAATCTCTCTCATAGGAGATCCTACGAACTCCAAATTATAACTTTGAAACAATTAGGTTGAATAATGTGGCTTAAATCGCTAAAATACCGAATATCCCGTGATATCATAAATTGGGGGCTAAACGAGAACTTGGACATGTATAGACAATTTTCTGGCCTTTTTTTTTTTTTTTTAAATGTGGCTAAAATATGAGATTACTGAAAATCGGGCGGTATCCCTAGGTGGGGTGTATACCAAAATTTGAACTTATACAATCAGGGCTTTGCCCGCTGGATACAGATTGTCTATTTACATCAAATTCGGTTAAAATACACGACAAAAAGCCCAAAAAGACCTTAAATCAGATGGAACCGATATATGGGGGCTGTATCTAATATATAGAGTGAGATAAAAAAACTGCAACAAAGTTATACGCCATATCTTTAACATTTTTTTAAATTTTATTGGATGAAAGAAAGATATGTCGGAAATAGCATTACATTTTAGAATAAGTTTAGATTTGTTCGAATTGGTCACATTTGGCACGAATTATGGCCTTCAAACAGCCAATGAAACCGTCACACGCTGCCCGAATGTTGCTCTGCGGTATTTTGGCCCATTCCCAGCGAAGCGCTTGTTTGAGGTGATCGACACTTTGGTATTTTTTAGTGCCAACATTGCATTCCAAAATACTCCAGACACAATAATCCAACGGATTGGTATCCGGAGATTTTGGTGGCCATTGTGCGCTGGATATGAAGCGTGCTGAGTGCGATGGTGCTGAGTCCTGTTGAAATGTCCAAGGTCTGCAGCAAAAATGTTTGCGTGCCTATGGCTTTAATACACCCTCCAGAATATTTTCCCAATAATATTCGACATTTATTCTGATGCCACGGTCGATTAATACGAGCGGAGAGCGACCATCGGCTGTTATGGCGGCCCAAACCATCACCTTGCCTGGCGCTTGAGTTCTTGTGGCCAACCGAAGGTTCACATTTTCAGCTGACCTGTTTGGCATGTAAAACGATCATTTTGTTTGTTTACAAACTGCAGGACAACGAAAGTTTTCTCATCGGAGAAAACCAAATTCGGCATTTCACCACTTTCGGCCAAGCGAAGCAACTCTTTATCTCCTTTGAGTCTATTTTCTTTCTGTTGCGGTGTAAGTTCTTGCACTTTTTGAAATTGCAATGGCTTTACGCCGAGCTCATTTTTCAATGTTTGCCGAATGGGATATTTCGATATGCGATTGCCACTGCGACGCGGGTTTTGATCAAGCCGCTTCTTTACTTTTCGAACCATTTCTGCTGAGGTTGCTGTTTTCTTCCGTCCACTTCCTTGACATCGGGCTACGCTACCAGTATCACGGTAACGAGCGATGGTACGAGACACAAAAGATTTATTCACATTTAAATGCTGGAGTGCTCTAACCATAGCCACTTGTGGTTTTCCAGCCAAATATAATGAAATCACATTTGATCACGCTTGAATTCTATCACGAATAACTTTTTTCCTGGAAAGTTCTCACCAAAATACTTTTGTTCGCTTGTAAACAATATAATGAGCTATCACTGGAATTATTTTAACAGATGTCGGACGAGTGGCTTAGAAACGACAGCAGTCTGAAGTTGGTTGCAGTTTTTTTCATCTCATCCTGTACGATGGCCCGAATTGGAGACACCCTCCGAGAGGTATCGTGAGTACCAGCCAGCCAGACAGACAGACGGACAAACGAACATCGCTAGTTCGACTCTAAATGTCCTGAAACGGATTTGACCTAGGGTCTAAAACCGCTACCGAAGAGGTCATTTGCCAGTCTCACATAAAAAGAATTTGATATCCGATGCAGTACAAATTATGTACTTTAATTATGTCATGACAAATATTGTCCATTGCTTTTCGATCTCCCGATGAAGTTAAAATTTAAGTGATAAGTCTTGTAAAATATGAAATCAGTCTCCTGTTGTTCAAAACTTCGCATATCCTTATTGAGCAACATTAGATCTAGCATACTTTTCCAATTTCAATCTTAGCAATATTTTTTCTAACAAAAATGAAATATATTTGCCGGAACACTGATTGGCAATTTCTAACTTGTTTTTATTAAATCTGAATTATTTTCTTTCTCTTTCCAGGTAAGCATAACCTTTTACCTTCGTTATACAAAATGTATCGGTAAGAAATTGAATTATTGTGAGCTAGCAAATGATCGCGGTTTAACTAAAAACCAGATTTTAATTCCATCCGATTATTAACATTTTATATTCTCTTCTTTGCTGATAGTTGATTTATAAACAAATCGGCTATACTCAAAAAATCCCATTAAATGTGGACGTTACGCTACATAGAGACTATACCTGTATTGTATATTTTCGAGAAAAGTAAAGAGGATCTACATTGACTATTTTTTTGCGAGGAGTAAGCTAGCCATTGAGAATTCGAAATGACAAATAATTGCAGCTTGGTTAGAAACTGAGGCCAAAAACTTCGATAGTAATTAAAATCTGGAGGTACTGTTATACGGGTGATATACCTAAACGTGGGCCGATATATTCCATTTTAAGTGTGAAACATCCAAGGTTTAATATCAATGTCTGTCGAATGTCGAAAGAAGCCGAAAAGCACAAGACGTTAAAAAAGGACGCTATAGTCAAAAGACCCCTAAGAAATCTCTTATTCTTACTTCTTCCTTATAGATACAAGATCTTTGAAAGGTTTTTTTGGGGATTCAGAAAATTTTAAGAGGTTGTCTATACAAAAATACCTCTCAAAGGATTTCCTCTAATAGGATCCTACGCGTTTTTCATAACTCAAAAGCGCCAACCGCTATTTAATAGGCCCCTCTTTGCATTTCCGCAAATTAAATTATGAAATTATGCGAATCGTGTGCGTGAGTGTAAGTGTGTGTTTGAGTATTGATATGCGTGCGTACGTGCGTGAGTATTTGTTTATGCAAAAATGTTGTGTTTATTTCACACCCTCTACACGCACACACACACATACACACACCTCAATAAACAGGGCAAATTTGCTTTGTTAATATAAACACAGAACAACGCACTTCACAATTCATAATCTCTTTTCCATCTCCCATACTCACACTCTCACTCTCCCACTCCCTCTCTGCCACACACATGCAGCCCCACATAAATTAGGTCTCAAACTCTGTCTTAATCAAACGACTTCCTACTCCTCCGTACATTCGGCAAAATCATAATTTCTCTTGTAAATATTGACGGCAATGTCGGCGTCAACGTCGACTGTGGTTTCTTTGCCCAGTTCCGTCTTCACTACTACTTCGCACGTACAATGAGGAGACCTACAGACATACATATTTACATTGTCGGGTAAGGGTATTGTATTGTGTTGTGCTATGATGTGAGTGACCCACTCGCCCAGTTAAACGACTGGAGCAACAACAATACAAAGTGGGTGGGTGTTTGGGTCGGTGAATGCATGACTTTAGTAGGGATTCTCTTTGAATCATCTACCATTGTAACGATTGCATTCACATGTAAACATTTGTGTGCGTATGTCGGTGGGTGTGTGTCTCTGTACTCTCTCCGTTGTCTCAACAATAGAAAAGAGTACAAGAGTGCGTATACATGGAGTTGAATGATCGTTTGAGGGGTGTTGCTGATTGTGTGTGTTCGTGTGTGCATGTGCGTTTGTCTGGTGGTTTGATGTGGTTTCGATTTCAATTTTTATTTAACTTGGCTGACCGGCTAGCTGACTGACTGCCGTCTGCTCTCAGACTTGATTAAACAACAATGTTCATGCTGCACTTTCACTTTCTTGCCAGCCCTGCAGCAGTTGTAGTTGTTGCTATTTCTTTTCTGTTGGCTCAGCCAGTAACCGCACAAGTTTTGAATAGAAGAAACAAACTAGACCTTTGTTAAAAACACAGAGAAAAGAGTAGAAGATGGGGAAGAAGAAACACAAAAGAAACAAAAAACCTGTTTGGCAACACTTCAACATTTAAATGCAATTCGAACAAAATGCCATCGAATAGAAGACCAAACCAAAACAAAAGAGAAACAGAAGAAGAATAATTGCAGCACCGCACCTAAACCGCAAAAATGACAGAAACTTATCGTCGTCGTGCAAAAAGGCTTAATTTACCGCATTACGTACGTTGTTGCTGGTGTGCTTGCTCTGCAGGCGAACAAAACTAACAAAACAAACTGTTGGCATTTCAAACGGGGCCAAATATCTGTGGAGTGTGTCTAAAGATTGGTGTGTGTGTGGGGGGCGTGGGCAACTATGATGTGGTTAGTTCGTGTCTAAACGTCATTATTGCTGGTTAACCATGTTTTTGGATACTCGTTGTAGGTCATTTAAATGGGGGGAGTCAAATCTATTAAGTCATTGATTTATGTTTGGGAATTGTATTTCGATGAGCCGGTTGTTGTTGTTGCCCAATTGTTTGTTGTTTATGAGATTCTTAGTGGGGAAGGAATGTGTGATATTTGAAATGGAAAGGGAATTTTTTCCTTGGGTGGGTGATAAATGTATTCCACAAAGACATTATTGGAATAACTTGTGTATAAGTTGTATGTACACAGTAATACTGCGTGTATTTTCTTCTTGATTATGAAAAATTAACCTTATTCTGAAATCGTAGCGTGATGGAAGACTAGACTTAAGAAGACATGTGTTTCGGCGTGTTTTCCACATTACTTTCATTTTTTCGATTATGGGGCCACTGTAAAAAGAATATTTTTATCAAGCTCAAAGCTTCAAAACTGTTAACAATTTGAATTTGCTCTTAAAATCAATGTATTAGCTCTTGCCACGAAGAAAAAAAATTACTCACAAATAGATTACCTCGAACTCCATCTTCAAGGCCAACATCGTTGAGGCCAAATTTATTTTTATAATTTTTTCTTGGATTTTGTAAGGTATCGAACCATTAGGAATTGAAAGAAATAGCCTTCTACGTAAATGTACCTATGGTTTTTGGTAACATATTTCTAGAACATACGAATTTTAGAGGTGCAGATCATAAAGGTTAAAATAGCATAGAAAACATTAAAAAATTAACATTTGGTGTATACAGGGTGAGATAAAAAAACTGCAACAAAGTCAAACGCCATGATTTTTACATTTTTTAATTTTATTGAATGAAAGCCAAAAATGCGGAAAATAACATCAAATTTTAGAATACGTTTAAATTTGTTCGAATTGGAATTGGTTACCTTTGGCCCGAGTTATGGCCTTTAAACGGCCAATGAAACCGTCACACGCTGCCCGAACGTTGCCCTGTAGTATTTTGGCCCATTTCCGGCGAAGGGCTTGCTTGAGGTGATCGACATTTTGGTATTTTTTAGTACCAACCAAAATACTTCAGACACAATAGTCCAACGGATTGGTATCCGGAGATTTTGGTGGCTATTGTGCACTCGTAGTACTTATTGCCAAAACAACCTTTTTTAACAAACCGTGCAAAATTTGAAGATTCTAGACGTCAGTCAGTTAAACGCGTGAAACAAGAAGCCGATTATCTTCAAAATTTCGCTCATATCAATATGTCTACCAACTCTATTTCTGATATGAAGAACAGGCTACTTCATCTGATACCTAGCCCCAAACGGATCAAATCGAATTTCAGCTCTAATCCCATCTAAACTCCATACACTCACAGAGATCTTAATACCAAAATGCACAATTCTAACTCTGTCCTACACCATACTTTGTGGTGGACACTTCCACATAGATCATTCCTTATTCATTCATAACACTTAACATTAACCATAATTTGTGTACAAAGCAAAATAATTTGGTCATTGAAACTTATGACTTAGTTCCTTTTGGTTTTACAACGGCACATTTTATTTCTATGTATGTCGGTTTTGATATTTTTTCGGAATCTTTGCAAAATCCTCCATATGGCAAATTCCACCGATAATTAGAACACTGTATCAACTAATGCCGCAGACCATCTTCAGGAAAATATTAAACTCTTTCACATAATATTCTAAAAAATCCGACTTTTTTCGTTTCTTATGTTATGCATATTTTACACTTTTTCTCTTTAGGCTGTAAAAAAACTGTGAATTGTGGAACTTTTTATTTGTTTTGTTTTGATTGATAGGCCACATCACATACTGCTCTCATTAAGTTCCAACAGAGTTGTTTTATAAATATCGTATGGGCCAGGGTTTGTACTGTACAAACATAATGACACTATCAGAATATAACAAGTACCCTTCGACCAAAGAATACAATATATTTTATGAAAAAATACTTTCCTTTGTAAATACTTCTAAAATAATATAATGGAATTTTTTAATTTGTTTCGTGAAAACCCAAAATCCATTCGGAAGATTTTTCGATCATTTTTCTTGTGGCACCTATATGTTGGCAACTCGCTTAATTTTTACATTCCCTTTTTTCCTTCTTCACAATGGCAAACAAAGGTCTAATCTTCCGCAGCCAAATTAATAAGCTTTCTTTTTTACTGAAACTTCAAAAAGTAAAGATCAGAAAACACTTCCCGATATCCAAATAAATTTGAAACCATCCAAGTGATTAAAATTTAATTTTACATCCAATCCAATTTCTACCATCTTGCATCACATAAAAGTTATCATATTTCAGAAGGGTAAGGTTAATCAAATGAGAAAAGTGCAAATATTTACAGACATTTTTTTAGAGACTTCGGTACACCCAGTCCTACGTCATTAATCCGGAACAAGTGATACCGAACCCTTATTTGGCTTAAAAAACTAAAGGCAATTTCCAAAGGTTTGCAAATACTAGCATTTGTTGTAGCCCAAAGGAAACAAACACCATTCCGGAAGAATCTGAAATTCACCCTACATAAAATCTGCATAGGTACTAAAACACGCTTAGATCGTAGTCTACCCACCGGGTAGACAAGGAACTCCAGATTTTGCCATAAGTTCACCGGTTTGATCACTAACTTCACAACATAACCTACAACACTAAACCTTCAATAGGAGAATCGAAGCCACGTGAAATCTTCGGATCCTAGTTTTGCCATACCTCAAAAATTCACAATTTCAAGTACAAACTTCGCATATTGGCTGTGATACTATTTGGAAATGCGGGCTTAAATACCACCCAAAACCAATACAAATCGATTGCTAATGTTGCACAATTACCTGGCGATTACTGGCATTCCATGCATATTTAATCATAAACCCAGTACAGCCTCCATAGCCTGTAAAAATAGTATCCCAGCATGGAAAATAGGATATCAACATGGGAAACTAGCAACTCATTCTAAATATACATCAGGATCCCAACACGAGTCCATTTCAAACAAAACCCCGATCTATAATCCAGCCTTGACATCAGGAATCCATCACCTAAGATAGTAAAATTATATTTAAGTACACAACTTTATATAACAAAATTATTTTGCTTTATTATCTAAACATATTCAATGATATATACCTTCGTTGAGTAAATATTTTCTTGAATGGATGTTTGTATTGACGCCTATACGACCTAATGTAAAAAAAATGTTTAGATAATATTGCAAAATAATTCTTATAATAATCCATACCCATTTTTGCCTCTTACTGTATGATCGATATTAGAAATAGTTCATATTGAGAAGCAAAAAGAATCTTATTAAAACAGGTTTACATGAATGCAACAACAACATACGCATGGATTGGAGGCCTTCATGACAAGCAGAGTATGTTGGTAAGTTTTTAATAATTTGTTTTTATTGTATTTCTTATGTCGATCAGCTTTCTGTAAGAGAGATAATATGTTCTGTATTCCCATCATTGACCTATTACCCCTCAATTGTGTATCCCCCCCTCTTTTCTATAAGCATATAATCTCTCTATGAATGCGATAGTAAGATATTAACCCTTTGAAGATTAAAAAATTATTTTGTACCTTAATTACTTTGTATTTGAAAATGGATTGAACTCTACATATTTTAAACGTAGAAATTGAATTCTATATATATGTTTATATATTATCATGAATAAATCTAGATAAATTTTGAAATGAATCCTTAAATATAATCAACAGACGTTTCTTACAATATGGTATAGGGTCTTAATTTTGGATTGATTCATTTTTTTTAGGGGTCCTAAAAATATATGCCGTTAGGACATAGGATGGTGTGGGTTTAGAGGCACGACTCTGCTAACATCAAGAGTCCTCATTTTTTTTACCAGATGAAAAGCATTCTATATGTCCGGTGATTTGTTTGTATTATTTTTTTCAAATAACAACCATAAATTTCAAACTTAATATTTAAGGGGTAAATTGTAATTTTTTTTGATCCATTATTTTGTAAAGTAAATAAAAAGGGAGTCTACAATATTTTTGTAATGATAAACATGGCTTGTGAAGAGCAGGACACGAACCCCGCAACCGAATGAATGTAGGCTTTAATGGCTCCCGAAGTCCTAACTCTACACCAGTTCAACGATGCCTAAGTATCATATTTCGAAATAGCATCTACCACAATTATAATGATGGTGTACATTACAGAATTGGCGCCCAACGTGGGGCCAGAAGGACAACGACTATACCCTTTTGGCTCTATCTGATAGTATTTTTGTTTTATGTAAATTCCATTTTTTATGAAATTTTCTATATAGATATTGTTTTATGGATTCTTGGCGGCAATCAATCGTAAGAGGCCTTTAGGATACTCGGCAAGTTGAGGTTTACTTCGATATTCTGACCATTGGCCTACTGCATTTGGTTTGTCTCGAAGGATGTATAGATGAAAGATATATGTTAAATTTCAGAACATATTCATATTTTTTGAACTAACGTTTTAAAGACTTAGATATTAGCCCTGTTTCAGGTCTGGAATTCAATAACTTCTGCATAAGCGTATTATTGACCGTTTTGAAAAAAGGAAAAGCTTACAAGCAGTAAAAGCTTCGCTGGTTTGTCTTAAGAACATTATTCTCTAAAATATTGATATGCCATAGCCCATTTTATTTTATCCTTTGTTATTTGAAAATCCAAGTTTCAAACCATTTTAAGTATCCATAACCATGTAAGAAACGTCGAATATTAGATTTTAATTGCATATTAAAAATAAACAACATAAATTTAAGTTTGAGTAAGTAAACAAATAAGACATATTTATACCCTACAACACTATGTGTTGGGGGTATTATAAGTTTGATTGGGCCAAAAATTATGTAACACCACGAAATATTGATTTCCCACATAGGAAAGTATATATGGATCTTCCTAGCTCGCCGAGCTGAGTCGATCTAGCTATGTATGTCCGTCCGTCCGTCTGTCCGTCTGTCCGTCTGTCCGTCTGTCCATGTTAATTTGTAATCACTCTACAGGTCGCAATTATGGTCCAATCTTCACGAAATTTAAAATGGAGGTGGGGCTAGAGTCCGAATAGAACCCTATTTCTTTTGGTGATGATCGCATAATATTTAGGGGTTGAAATGGACCAAAAACTGAAAAAATTCCTGATTTTGCACTTGCTCTACAGGTTGCAATTATAGATCAATCGACGCGGAATTTCGCATGTACCTAGAGTTTTGGGGCTGGCAAGTAGCCTATCCATTTGGGTGTTCATCGGATAATATTTAGCGGGTAAAATAGACTATATCTTTTTTGTTGAAAAAATTCAAAATTTTTCATTAAACCGCGAATATTTAAAATCCCGGCGAAATCACAAAGCCATGACAAGGTTACTTCTGATCTTTACATTGATGTTAACATCCAACAAAATTGATATATAGCAAAATATGTGCGATATATATGTTTATCAAAGAAGATATGCTTGAAAAATCTCTTATATGTCGAGAACGGCTGAACTGATTTCGACAGTTCTCATTAATTCAGAATGGCCTCTTGGCAGAAAAGAAAAAACGTCTAAAAAAATCGCATAAAAATATCTCTCTAAAGATGAAAATATTGATTTTGTAAAATTTTCTCATATTTTTTCAATTTTGTCATATTTTTGGCATATTTTCATTTTGAATTAAACATTTAGTAAAATTTCTACAGCTAACAAAAGTAAGTAGTTAGGATATCAGGATATCATATACAGATCGCATTTATGGCCCAATCCTTACGAAATTTTGCATGGAGATAAGATGAGGGTCAGAATAAAAGCCTATTCTTTTTGGAGATGATCGCCATATATTTAGGGGTTGAAATGGACCAAAAAACTGCAAAATTGTCAGCAGGTCGTAATTATGGGGGTTACCGGACATTGCAAAAGCCAAGCAGTTTTGGATGGCCATCCAAAAATATTCAATGTGTGAAGGAGTTTTCCAACTTTTATAGACAAAATACGAAAATGTCCATTCCAGTGACTTTTTGGAGATCGCATTTATGACCCGATCTTTCCGAAATTTTTCATGGGGATAAGATGAGGGTCAGAATAGATGCCTACTCTTTTTGGAGATTATCGCCATATATTTAGGGGTTGAAATGGTTGAAAAAACTGCAAAATTGTCAGCAGGTCGTAATTATCGCCCGATCCTTACGCACATTTGAATGAGGGTTACCGGACATCGCAAAAGCCAAGCAGTTTTGGATGGCCATCCAAAAATATTCAATGTGTGAAATAGTTTGCCAACTTTTGTAGACAAAATACGAAAATATCCATTCCAGTGACTTTTTGGAGAATTCACAAATACAGGAAAGACGCACTTCTGGCTATTTCGTTAACGTTGATTTCGTTGAAGAATAAAGTCAAATGTCTGTATCTCATATAGATGCGTTTCAGTCAAAAAACAATAAAAAATTTTAATCTTTTGCCACATCTGAGAGATTATAGGTCTTTGGGAAATATTGGTTTCAGATCTAGGAAGACCATTTACATGAAACATCTACCAATAAATTGGAAATGAGCAAATTAGTTTAAGTTGCTATTATTCGAAAATTAGAGAACGAAACCTGATGGTTTTCTTTTATTATTTGTCACAATATCTTGTGCAATTCTTTCGAGTATCTCGCCTATGTAAACTGTATCGTTTATTATAGTGTTGTAGGGTATTGAACGGTCGGCCCCGCTCGACTGTAGCCTTTGCTTACTTGTTTTAGTTTACAATGGCTTCAGAGGAACCATTACCCTCGGAGTTACCACCACCTTCAACAACTGCATCAAATAATTCGATACATATATGTGATATATGTCGACAACCTTTGACAGATGGTCAGGATTGTCTTATAATTAATGAATGTTCGCATCCTTTCCACAGGACCTGCATCGAAGTTCATCTTGCTACTTCAACAGAGTGTCCAGTGTGCAAGAGAGTGTGCGATCTAAGCGAGCTCAGAACATATTCTTTGGCTTCAAAGCCTCCTCCAGCCCCAAAAGCTGCTAACTTTAGAGGTAAAGGTAGAGGTGCTATGAGCAAGCACTATAACACACGAAGTGTTTCCAAAAATCTGTTTCAGGATAATACAAATCCTCCATGCCCTCAAACCGAGACTCTTCAAACTCCGCGACGAAATCAGGATGTATCACTTACATTTTCTACTACTTCCCCTAATAATAATAATAATAGTAATAATATTCCAATTGCAGGAAATGTAGACTACAATGAACTTAATAAAATTATTGAAAACCAATTAAATAAGTTTTTTCAAAACTTAAATTTTCCACAACCGTCAACAGCCCCTACGTTACCACCAGCTCAACACATCCCAGCACACATTGCTAACCCACTTCAACATACTGTAAATCCAAACAGAACTCCAAAAAATAATGTATGTCCTTCTAATTATGCTTTTATGAATGCCCAGAATTTTAATAACAATTTACCAGAAAATTGTTATCCTCAGAATCCGCCAATAAATCGTTATTCGCCAGCTGCGAATACAAGTCCAAATGTAGCAGGCAATTTCAATGTCATCGACCGAAACGCAGATAAAATAACTTCCATAATTAACAACTGGAACTTGAAATTTGATGGGTCTTCAACGGGATTAAGTATAGAAGAATTCCTATACAGAGTAAATACTCTTACAAAGGAAACATTTAATAATGATTTCTCTATTATATGTAGAAATTTAAATACTTTGCTCACTGGAAAGGCTAGGGAATGGTATTGGCGTTACCATAAAACGGTACCAGTCATCAGGTGGGAAGATTTCTGTTCCGAAATCCGTAGCCAATATAAAGTTATGAAGTCCTCATTCGACCTTAAAGAGGAAATGAGGAATAGGAAACAAAAGTCTGGTGAGTCATATGACTCATTTTTCGATTCTCTGCAAACGATTGCAGATAGATTGTCCATTCCTATGAACGAGGCCGAGTTTATTGAAATTATTGTACGGAATTTACGACCTGATATTCGCCAGGATTTATTGTACGTCCCAATTCGTTCACTCTCGCATCTTCGGAAACTTGTTCAGATGCGAGAAAATTTTCTTAATGACGAATATGTCCGAAGAACTCTGGTACCTCGAAACCAAGTAATGGGCTTTCATCAACGAAAACAGGTGGCTGAAGTAGAAGAAGAGATTGATGAACCTGGACTAGATCCTATGGTCAATGCTGTCCATAAATCTGAGTCCACATTTAAATGTTGGAATTGTGACAATAATGGTCACTCTTGGCAGGACTGTCTTGAAGACAGGACCATCTTCTGCTACGGATGTGGCACCAAGAATGTCTATAAACCGCAATGTCCGAAATGTTTGTCCCGAACTTCAACTTTATCAAAAAACTACCGACAAATGGGCCCTCAAAAGGACCAAGCCTAAATGTTGACCCATCTTCTAAGCCTGAAACTTCAGACAATGGTTTACCCTCCATAAACCAAACGATACCAACAAACAATTTGAAAACAATAACAATATTAAAAAGACCTACCACACTGACTACTGACTATTCTGAGGAACTTTCTCGCATGATTTATCCCAAATTACCCCTTCATAAGCGTTGGGAAATTTATGTACAAAAACGCAATGAGATTTTTAAGGTTTCAGATATTTCTAGCATTAAATCACCTAAGCGTTCCACAATCCGCCTACGGAGATATTTTCGACTTCGAAAAATCTGTGGAAAAATACAAATATCTACTATCATCTCAAATCCGAAAGATTCGAGATATTATGCTCGGGTTTCTTTTTTAAATTTTCAAGAATTCGGCTTATTGGACACCGGAGCTAATGTTAGCTGTATCGGTGGTGACCTAGCTCAGCAAGACTTTTCAAAGTATCCCAACTTTTCACACTGTAAGTCATATGTTAAAACCGCAGACGGGAAAAGTCAAAGCGTTTTGGGTTGGATCAAAGTCAACATTACCTTTAAAGACAAAACTCACGAGATTAGACTGTTTATTATACCTACAATTTCACAAAGATTGATACTTGGTATTGATTTTTGGCAAAGTTTTAATCTTCTGAATAATCTCCTAGTTCCGAACGACATTGTTTCCTTCAACAATAATAACATTTGTGTTCCAAATGTCCAAGAACTCAACCACCCAACTAAACAGCTGACTGCATTCACAGTCCCGGGTAGGCCACTCTACCAATTTGTGGTTATGCCATTCGGGCTGTGCAATGCGCCACAAACCATGTGTCGGCTAATGGATGAGCTCATCCCCCCAGATTTGAGACATACTGTGTTTGGCTACCTCGATGATATGGTAATTGTGTCGGAAGATTTTGACAACCACATCCAAATTCTTATGAGGATTGCAACACAGTTTCGAAAAGCCAATCTTACGCTTAATGTTGCCAAAAGTAAATTTTTTGTATCTAAAACCAACTACCTTGGATACGTTATAGGCAACGGCGGTATTACGACGGACCCAGATAAAATATCGGCCATTATCAACTGGCCAGAGCCCAAAAATATAAAACAAGTGCGTGGCTTTCTTGGAATCTGTGGTTGGTATCGTCGATTTATAAAAAACTTTTCAACCGAAACTTTCCCCATCACCGAAGTTGTATCGACAAAGCGAAAATTCAAATGGACACCCGAAGCTCAACAAGCGTTTGAACGAATAAAGTCTTTTCTAACATCAGCACCTGTGCTAAATAACCCAGATTTTTCGAAGAAATTTTATTTGCACTGTGATGCTAGTGACTTCGGCATCGGCGCAGTGCTCGTGCAGCTCGATGGTGAGGGGAATGAAAAACCAATAGCTTTCATGAGTAAAAAGCTAAACACCTCGCAAAGAAATTACAGTGTGACTGAGCGTGAATGTTTAGCTGCTTTGGAAGCTATAAAGAAATTTCGTTGTTACTTGGAGCTTCAGGAATTCGAGGTGGTAACAGACCACTCAAGTCTAATGTGGCTTATGCGGCAGCCCGACTTAAGCGGGAGACTTGCGAGGTGGGTTTTTAAATTACAGCCCTACCGCTTTAGTATCAGCCATAGAAAAGGGAAAGACCACATCGTTCCTGATGCGCTCTCCAGAATACCAAACGACGAAATTTCAGCATTGGAAATATGTGAGCCAGGAGTAAATTTAGATTCACCATATTTTGACGACGAAGATTATTGCCGTCTAAAGAAACAAATCAGAGCCGACCAAAATAAATACCCTGATATCAAAATCATTGATAGATTTATATATTATCGCACTGAAAATTATTCAGGCGATGAAATTCAGGAGCAAAATAGTTGGAAACTTTGGATTCCTAGTAAGCTTCGTAAAGATATCATTTCAAACGCTCACGATGTGCCTGTTGCGGCGCATGGTGGAATGGCTAAGACATTAGAGCTTTTACGACGTACATTTTTCTGGCCAGGAATGGTCCGGGATGTGCGCGAATATATCCGAAATTGCGAAGTCTGCAAGATGACAAAAGCTCCCAATATTATTTTAAAACCTCCTATGGGACAGCTAATGGAATCTGTACGTCCTTTTCAGCGACTATACGTTGATCTTCTCGGTCCGTATCCGCGGAGTAAAAGTGGTCATATTGGTCTCCTTATAGTTCTTGACCACCTCTCAAAATTCCATTGGCTTTGCCCTTTGAGGAAATTCACTGCCACTCCAATAAAAGATTTTCTATTGATTGCCGGCATTAGGGCTTATTTGAAAAATGACCACAAACAGTGGGACCAAAGCTTATCATCCATTAGCTGTGCCCTTCGAAATGCTTACCATCAGACTATTAATTGTTCACCCTACCATGCCCTTTATGGTTTCGACATGATAACCCACGGCAGCTCATATGAATTGCTGAGAAAACTACAGCTTTTAGAGGAACCCTCAGTGAAAATAAATAAAGATGATAGCCTTCAGCTTATTAGGAAAGACTTACGCCAACACATCACAGACGCTTATGAGAAGAACCAACACAATTATAACCTCAGAACAAGAATCCAAAACTTTGCAGTGGGACAAGTAGTCTACCGTAGGAATTTCGCACAAAGCTCTGCTGAAAAATCGTTCAACTCCAAGCTATCACCGGTTTTTGTAAAATCACGAATTAAAGAAAAACTGGGCAACCACTACTACTTATTAGAAGACGTAGAAGGAAAAACCATTGGTACTTACCACGGAAAGGATATTCGCATGTAGCGTCCTCTTTCCGGCTAATTCGACTTCGTATAACTCGTAGAATTATCAGGTTTGTGGTGGACACTTCCACATAGATCATTCCTTATTCATTCATAACACTTAACATTAACCATAATTTGTGTACAAAGCAAAATAATTTGGTCATTGAAACTTATGACTTAGTTCCTTTTGGTTTTACAACGGCACATTTTATTTCTATGTATGTCGGTTTTGATATTTTTTCGGAATCTTTGCAAAATCCTCCATATGGCAAATTCCACCGATAATTAGAACACTGTATCAACTAATGCCGCAGACCATCTTCAGGAAAATATTAAACTCTTTCACATAATATTCTAAAAAATCCGACTTTTTTCGTTTCTTATGTTATGCATATTTTACACTTTTTCTCTTTAGGCTGTAAAAAAACTGTGAATTGTGGAACTTTTTATTTGTTTTGTTTTGATTGATAGGCCACATCACATACTGCTCTCATTAAGTTCCAACAGAGTTGTTTTATAAATATCGTATGGGCCAGGGTTTGTACTGTACAAACATAATGACACTATCAGAATATAACAAGTACCCTTCGACCAAAGAATACAATATATTTTATGAAAAAATACTTTCCTTTGTAAATACTTCTAAAATAATATAATGGAATTTTTTAATTTGTTTCGTGAAAACCCAAAATCCATTCGGAAGATTTTTCGATCATTTTTCTTGTGGCACCTATATGTTGGCAACTCGCTTAATTTTTACATTCCCTTTTTTCCTTCTTCACAATGGCAAACAAAGGTCTAATCTTCCGCAGCCAAATTAATAAGCTTTCTTTTTTACTGAAACTTCAAAAAGTAAAGATCAGAAAACACTTCCCGATATCCAAATAAATTTGAAACCATCCAAGTGATTAAAATTTAATTTTACATCCAATCCAATTTCTACCATCTTGCATCACATAAAAGTTATCATATTTCAGAAGGGTAAGGTTAATCAAATGAGAAAAGTGCAAATATTTACAGACATTTTTTTAGAGACTTCGGTACACCCAGTCCTACGTCATTAATCCGGAACAAGTGATACCGACCCCTTATTTGGCTTAAAAAACTAAAGGCAATTTCCAAAGGTTTGCAAATACTAGCATTTGTTGTAGCCCAAAGGAAACAAACACCATTCCGGAAGAATCTGAAATTCACCCTACATAAAATCTGCATAGGTACTAAAACACGCTTAGATCGTAGTCTACCCACCGGGTAGACAAGGAACTCCAGATTTTGCCATAAGTTCACCGGTTTGATCACTAACTTCACAACATAACCTACAACACTAAACCTTCAATAGGAGAATCGAAGCCACGTGAAATCTTCGGATCCTAGTTTTGCCATACCTCAAAAATTCACAATTTCAAGTACAAACTTCGCATATTGGCTGTGATACTATTTGGAAATGCGGGCTTAAATACCACCCAAAACCAATACAAATCGATTGCTAATGTTGCACAATTACCTGGCGATTACTGGCATTCCATGCATATTTAATCATAAACCCAGTACAGCCTCCATAGCCTGTAAAAATAGTATCCCAGCATGGAAAATAGGATATCAACATGGGAAACTAGCAACTCATTCTAAATATACATCAGGATCCCAACACGAGTCCATTTCAAACAAAACCCCGATCTATAATCCAGCCTTGACATCAGGAATCCATCACCTAAGATAGTAAAATTATATTTAAGTACACAACTTTATATAACAAAATTATTTTGCTTTATTATCTAAACATATTCAATGATATATACCTTCGTTGAGTAAATATTTTCTTGAATGGATGTTTGTATTGACGCCTATACGACCTAATGTAAAAAAAATGTTTAGATAATATTGCAAAATAATTCTTATAATAATCCATACCCATTTTTGCCTCTTACTGTATGATCGATATTAGAAATAGTTCATATTGAGAAGCAAAAAGAATCTTATTAAAACAGGTTTACATGAATGCAACAACAACATACGCATGGATTGGAGGCCTTCATGACAAGCAGAGTATGTTGGTAAGTTTTTAATAATTTGTTTTTATTGTATTTCTTATGTCGATCAGCTTTCTGTAAGAGAGATAATATGTTCTGTATTCCCATCATTGACCTATTACCCCTCAATTGTGTATCCCCCCCTCTTTTCTATAAGCATATAATCTCTCTATGAATGCGATAGTAAGATATTAACCCTTTGAAGATTAAAAAATTATTTTGTACCTTAATTACTTTGTATTTGAAAATGGATTGAACTCTACATATTTTAAACGTAGAAATTGAATTCTATATATATGTTTATATATTATCATGAATAAATCTAGATAAATTTTGAAATGAATCCTTAAATATAATCAACAGACGTTTCTTACAATATGGTATAGGGTCTTAATTTTGGATTGATTCATTTTTTTTAGGGGTCCTAAAAATATATGCCGTTAGGACATAGGATGGTGTGGGTTTAGAGGCACGACTCTGCTAACATCAAGAGTCCTCATTTTTTTTACCAGATGAAAAGCATTCTATATGTCCGGTGATTTGTTTGTATTATTTTTTTCAAATAACAACCATAAATTTCAAACTTAATATTTAAGGGGTAAATTGTAATTTTTTTTGATCCATTATTTTGTAAAGTAAATAAAAAGGGAGTCTACAATATTTTTGTAATGATAAACATGGCTTGTGAAGAGCAGGACACGAACCCCGCAACCGACTGAAGCTAGGCTTTAATGGCTCCCGAAGTCCTAACTCTACACCAGTTCAACGATGCCTAAGTATCATATTTCGAAATAGCATCTACCACAATTATAATGATGTTGTACATTACAACTTTGTACTTTTTAGTACGCATTTACATGATCGAAAACAATGGTGTAAGAAATGGTACCTTTAAGTACTTTTCGCACCATTTGATATACAATCAGGTTTAATCTCTCTCTCAGGTTAATGTTGCACTTTTTAGTACTTTTTATAACATTTGGTACTTTAAGCACAAATATCCAACAATTTGGCTTATTTAATCCCTGAGATTCGAGTTTCGACCTTACAAACCTGAAAATAGCTCTATTCGTCCCTTGAAAATACGAAGTCCCAAAAGTTTAGCCTTTGCATACCCTCTACCATACATAGTATGGAGGGTCAAAACGAATTAAGATAGGGGCTAAAATTATGCACAGATCAGTCTTTTGTGTGTAGGCAGATCAAGCTCGAAGATGAGCTATATCGGTCCACGATATCTTAAAACCCCCATTTAACGTTATCCCCCGATATTCAGCATTTTGATGATTTCAGGTACATTTTTTCAATGGAATTTGTCCGAAATTCTACACAAGAAGTTCTTCGTGGGTACTTTACCGCCTGTAAAGAATTATCTTCATAGGTCCACGACATCGTATATACCCTACAAAACAATATCTCCCGATATTTCGTATTTTGAAATTCAACACAAGGAGTTCCTTCCTAGTACTTTACTCCCTGGAAGAGAATTGTTTATATAGGTCCACGATATCGTATATCCCCCACATAACAGTACCTTCTATATTCGGTATTTTGACGATTGTAGCCAAATTTTTCAATAGAATTGTTTGAGAATCCACACAAGGAGTTGCTTGTGAGTACGTTATCCCCTGGAAAAGAATTGTGTTTATAGTTCCACGATATCATGAATTCTCCATGTAACGATAACTCCCGATATTCGGTATTTTCGTGATTTTAGACAAATTTTTTCAATGAAATTGTCTGAAAATCCACACAAGGCGTTCCCTCTGAGGTCTTTACTGCCCGGAAGAGAATTGTCTATATACAGGGTTGCCCATATTCGACGGACCCATGTTTTTTTTTTAAATCAAAGAAAAAAATAAAAATTTGGCGGTGGGCAATGTTAATCATTTAATTTTTACAAGTAGATTTGTTTACATCAATTTTTGAATATGATATCTCTCAAATGGCCGCCTCTGGCGTTGATGACGTATTGTGCCCTTTTTGCTGCATTTTCCAACGTTTTTGCCAACATTTCGGCCGGAAATGCAGCTATTTCTTCACGAATGTTGTCCTTGAGCACTTCTACGGTCCTTGGCTAGTTAACGTAAACCTTTGACTTCAAATATCCCCAGAAGAAGAAGTCAGGCGGCGTCAAATCGGGCGAACGCGGTGGCCAGTCCAAATCACCACTTTTCGACATCAAACGGCCCGGAAACAAATTCTTCAGAAAATCGATTGTTATGCGACTTGTGTGCGGTGGAGCGCCGTCTTGCTGAAACCAGAACCGCCTCATACGCTTTCGACGAATAATTGGCATCACAAAATTGGTCATCATGTCGCGATAACGCTCCTGATTGATGGTAACAGCATGGAAATTTTCATTTTGGAAGAAAAACGGTCCAACGCCGCACCAAACTGTGACTTTTTCGTCATGAAGAGGCACTTCTTGAATCTCCTGAGGATTTTCAATGGCGTAGAAACGGCAATTTTCCTTATTTACGGTCCCATTCAATGTGAAATGGGCTTCATCGGACATGATAATTTTGTTCCAACATTGCTCGTCATCTTCGGCCATTTCGATGACTCTTTGGGCCCATTCCAATCGACGAGGCTTGTCCGCAGGCAACATTCTTTGCGTCAATTGGATTTTGTACGGGAACAAATGCAAATCAATGCGAATAATCCGTTGTAAAGTGGACCGAGCCATGCCCACCTGCTGAGAACGGCGTTTTTGGGATGTTCTTGGGGACCTCTCAACACTGGCTCGTACGGCAGCTATATTCTCGGCCGATAGCCTTGGTCGACTTTTATATGGCCTATTCGGATTAGAAAGAGCCTTACCAGTCGATCATTTTTCGTATAAACGCCGGCCGAACTTTGCTGCTTTTTTACTTGTTATAACTTATTTTACACTTCTAAGTACGAATTTAAGCACTTTCTACTAATTGGTACATTTCGCACTTTTAAAGTACGAAGATTCAAAAAAACTACAGCTTATCCAATTTCTATACACCAAGTGAAGCCACAAGTACATTCTCGAAGTTCTAGCACTTGTCTAACAATCAAAAACAATGTTGTACTATTTGGTGCAATTCAGTACTTTTGGTACCATTTGCCAAATTTAGTACAAAATTCCGAAAAAAATTCCATTTTTAATCCCTACGTATAGATTTATAATTCCTGCGAGCGGAGTTTCGAACTTCCAACCTGATAGAAGTGCCGTGCCCTGTTTAGGTCCTTTCGTCCCTTGAAAGTACCTATCCCAAAATTTGCGCCTCACCTCACCATCCATGAACCTCATGTCAAAAATATTTGTCAAATAAATTTCGGCAAATTATCTTAATTTTCCATTCCATTTCCCCCAATGCGATCATTGCCGATAAATAAAGGATATGAAATTACATTCAATTAACCTGTAATGTCCCACGGCTGTTTGCCTTTGTCACACAGAAACAAAAACGGACAATTATGCTGCTGCCATATTATCCTTTTAATTTCTGCCCATAATGTGTTGTTGTCCATTGTTAATTAATTTGGCTTTTGGGGGGGGGGGGGGGGTGAAATTTTCATTTCAATTCTGTTAATATTTTCAAAGATAATGTTGGGCGGCTGACTGCCAGTAGCACTGATGTAACAAATGACAAATTAAGGATAGTGTTGATGTTCATTAAAATGCCAAGGCACTGACAGAAAGTGGCCCTTGGCGCTGCACACACACACTCTCACACATACGTAATAGCATTTTAGCAAAGTGACCCAAACTCAAAATTGCCATTAATTTGGCAGCATCCAAACAAGGCCAGTAAAATTATCCTTTAAGTGAGTTTAGGTTTCCTTTAAATGGTGTCAAAAAAAAAAAAGATGAAAGGTTTTAGAAAA
Organism: Musca domestica; assembly: GCF_030504385.1. Classification (NCBI taxonomy): domain Eukaryota; kingdom Metazoa; phylum Arthropoda; class Insecta; order Diptera; family Muscidae; genus Musca; species Musca domestica. The sequence continues at coordinate 31,339 of NW_026712151.1, forward strand.
CATTTCACTTTGCCATGACAATTTGCCTTGTTGTTACTGCTGTTGTTGTTACAAATCCTTCTAACAACATTTCCAAATTAAATTTTCCCACACACACACACACATTGGCTATGACATACCTTCATCTCGTATTTCGGGCGACAACAATTAACTGCAAATGAAATACAAAACTGACCCTAAAGACCAGAGTTGTTAACATGCCAAATATCCTTTCTTGGTGGCACAACATTCATAAGGACATTTGGACATCCTTATGTAAAGGGGGGGCGAAGAAAAACATAGGCTTCCAAATAAATCCACACATGTTTATCGGGATGTAATCGAGCAGCCAGCGGCATTGTTGCTGAGTAGTTAGGGCACATTTGAATGCCGTTGTTCGAGTTGATGTAACCCCCAGAGCATTTACAGGAACACATAATCATCATCTTCAGAGCCATCAACCAAAAGCTGATACTGCAGTTATGGTTGTTGCTGCTGTTATTGTTCATGCAGCTGTCTAGGCCATCCGTTAACTTCTCTTTATTCTCAAATCCAAAAAAAAAGAGAAACAACAACGAAAAATGAACAACGAAATGCAATTGCGGTTGTTTTTGTTGAAGATGATGAGGATGATATTGCATCCTTTACATCCTTGTGGTCAAAATACCCTACAGGACAAAATTTCCATAGACTCAATCATATGACTACAAAGGGGTTTTTATTTTTATATCTCTTTGGACAAAATCCTATCCTGGAGTAGATTTAGCCATATTTATCTATCGGTCTGCCTATGCGCATGATATCTCTATAAGGAAGTATACGAATTGGTCCAAACTTGGTGTACTGTAATATATTTATCAAACTTAGATCAAGCTAGGGGATGGGCAATATCGACCTACACTCTCTAGCTATATGGCTGAGGGTATACAAACCAAAATTTAAAATCAAAATTAAAAAATTCAAGGACTTACCAGAAGTGAACTTTTTGGAGAATATTTTTTTCCAGGATTTTTAAAAGAATATTTTTCCAAGGACCCACAAGACGTGGATTTTTTTAAAAGAATATTTTTCCAAGGACTCACAAGACATGGATTTTTAAAAGAATATTTTTCCAAGGACCCTCAAGACGTGGATTTTTAAAAGAATATTTTTCCAAAGACCCACAAGACGTGGATTTTTAAAAGAATATTTTTCCAAGGACCCACAGGACGTGGATTTTGAAAAGAATATTTTTCCAAGGACCCACAAGACGTCGATTTTTAAAAAAAATATTTTTCCAAGGACCCACAAGCCGTGGATTTTTAAAAGAATATTTTTCCAAGGACCCACAAGACGAGGATTTTTAAAAGAATATTTTTCCAAGGACCCACAAGACGTGGATTTTTTTAAAAGAATATTTTTCCAAGGACCCACAAGACGTGGATTTTTAAAATAATATTTTTCCAAGGATCCACAATACGTGGATTTTTAAGAGAATATTTTTTCAAGCACCCACAAGACGTGGATTTTTAAAATAATGTTTTTCCAAGGACCCACAAGACGTGGATTTTTAAAAGAATATTTTTCCAAGGACCCACAAGACGTGGATTTTTAAAAGAATATTTTTCCAAGGACCCACAAGACGTGGATTTTTAAAAGAATATTTTTCCAAGGACCCACAAGACGTGGATTTTTTTAAAAAAATATTTTTCCAAGGACCCACAAGACGTGGATTTTTAAAAGAATATTTTTCCAAGGATCCACTAGATGTGGATTTTTAAGAGAATATTTTTCCAAGGACCCACAAGACGTGGACTCTTAAAAGAATATTTTTCCAAGGACCCACAAGACGTGGATTTTTAAGAGAATATTTTTTCAAGCACCCACAAGACGTGGATTTTTAAGAGAATATTTTTCCAAGGACCCACAAGTCGTGGATTTTTAAAAGAAAATTTTTCCAAGGACCCACAAGACGTGGATTTTTAAAAGAATATTTTTCCAAGGAGCCACAAGACGTGGATTTTTAAAAGAATATTTCTCCAAGGACCCACAGACGTGGATTTTTTCTAAAAATATTTTACCAAAGATTCACAAGGCGTGGAATTTTTTAAAAAATATTTTACTAAGGATTCACAAGGAATTTAAAAAAAATATTTTACTAAGGATTCACAAGGAATTTAAAAAAAATATATTTCCTAGGATCACCAAGGTGTGGATTTTTTAAAAGAATATTTTCCGAGAACCTACAAGACGTGGATTTTTTCCAAAGATATTTTACCGAGGATTCACAAGGTGTGAAATTTTTTAAAAGAATATTTTCCAAGAACTCACAAGACGTGGATTTTTTCTAAAAATATTTTACCAAGGATTCACAAGGGGTGGCATTTTTTAAAAGATTATCTTCCAAGGATTTACAAGACGTAATTTTTTAATATTCGATTTTATTGTAATTTTGCCCATACCAATATTTGTATCTGTATTATATGAAGTATGAAAATGGAATACTTCGGTGGACCATATCGGGTATTTCATGCAAATATTTCCTAGAGAAATGGTGTTTTGTGGGTGAATTTGGCATAAACGCGGATGAAGTAACACCTTAATCCTAAAATGTTTATTAAATATTTTTGAATTATTGGCATTTAGGTGAGAATTAGAATTTAAATACATTCTGGGACCATTAGTAGGATTTTATGACAAATAATTTTGCTAATTATTTTGACTTGTTAATCCCGTTTAAAGGAAGTTTTTACGCTTTTTTGAGAAAAGGACCAAAAATTCTCTACAGAAATAATCCTTGTATTGTTATCCGTAATATTGCCAAAGACACCATATGCCTAAAATGTAAGGTGCTCAAGGAACCGAACTTTTAATACCCTCCACCATTTTGTAGGAACTTGAAAATTTTCCAAAAATGACGTCGAAAAATATCGCTTTAAAGAAAAACCGTTATATGGGGGCTATACGAAGACGTGGTTCTGCATAGGTAATTTTTTTGTTATTTCGAGCTTCAATACGAACTTTGAAAGATTTCCGGTGAATAATGATCGCTAATATCATCCAAATACCGAATAAAGGATATTGCCGTTATACGTGTGCTATTTGAAGACGTGAACTTACAAAGACACTGTTCCGTCATAGGTCGTAGTACCCATTACGAGCTTCAAATGCGAAATTTGAAGCAATTCCAGAGACTAATGTCCCTAAACCATTAAAATACCGAATAAAGGGAGGTATCATTGTATCATCATCATTACGAAGACGCGGACCTGCATACGATTTTTTTGTCATAGGCTTTAGTAACCATTACGAACTTCAAATACGACATTTGAAACAATAATGTCCCTAAAATCATCAAAATACCGAATAATGGGAGGTATCGTTATATGGGGACTATACGAAGACGTGGACCTGCATGCCCAATTCTTTGTCTTTGGCTGTAGTACCCATTACCAGCTTCAAATACGAAATTTGAATCAATTCCGGAGAATAATGTGTACCCACAAGACGTGGATTTTTAAAATAATATTTTCCAAGGATCCACAAGACGTGGATTTTTAAATGAATATTTTTCCAAGGAGCCACAAGACGTGGATTTTTTAAAAAAATATTTTTCCAAGGAGCCACAAGACGTGGATTTTTTAAAAAAATATTTTTCCAAGGATCCACAAGTCGTGGATTGTTTTGAAAGAGAGGATTTTTAAAAGAATATTTTGCCAAGGAATATTTTTCCAAGGACCCACAAGACGTGGATTTTTAAAAGAATATTTTTCCAAGGACCCACTAGACGTGGATTTTTAAAATAATTTTTTTCCAATGACCCACCAGCCGTGTATTTTTAAAAGAATATTTTTCCAAGGAGCCACAAGATGTGGATTTTTAAAAGAATATTTTTCCAAGGACCCACTAGACGTGGATTTAAAAAAAAAAAAAAAAAAATTTCCAAGGAATATTTTTCCAAGGACCCACAAGACGTGTATTTTTAAAAGAATATTTCCCCAAGGAATATTTTTACAAGGACCTACAAGATTTGGATTTTAAGATAATATTTTTCCAAGGAATATATTTGCAACGACCCACAAGACGTGGATTTTTAAAAGAATATTTTTCCCAGAAATATTTTTCCAAAGATCCACAAGACGTGGATTTTTAAAACAATTTTCCAAGGACTCACTGATTTTTTTATTTCATGTAGAATATCTCACAGTCGTCCATGCCTTCCATAGCCTTATTTACTTGATACCTCTTGTTGCTTGTATTGTAATATTTTGTGTGTGTGTGTCTGACGAAAAATGCCATTAGTTGCACATTTTCACGCATTTTACTACTGCATTGCCTCAAGAGTTGTGTTCGGAGAGATGAGAGCCATGGCGTTGGTGCATGCAGGCTACAAGCAATGCCGAAATCATCAGCAGCAACAACAACAACAACAACTTTGTAACTACTACAGCAACACTAACAAGGACTGCAATAATGTTTGTTATGTGCCATAACAACGTTGATGAACTTTGTGAAAATTATTCTTTTGTTTCGACATCATCGCTTTTTGTTTGTTACTCTCCTTCGTTGTGTTGCTTTTTTGATTGCTGATGATGGTGTAAAGGGGTGAAGTACCAACCACCCAGCCACTCACCCATCCCATCCATCCATATCATCATCGTCGCCATCACCAACACCGTCGTTAGCAGCAGTAACACCCGAGTACACACGCGCTCAGCAGCAGAACAACTTAAATTACAATTGCTGTTATTGCATTGCATTTATTGTTGTTGTAGTTGTTGTTCTTATTGTTGCCATTGTTGCATTGTTATGACTTTTACTGTTGCCCATTTTATTTTGCAACCAGTTGTTGCAATTTGTGATTATTTGATGACTATCCTCCTGCAGCAGCAGCGTGAGTGGGTGGCTGGGCCCTTGTAGAAGTCACCTCCCCCCCCAAAAGGACAAGACACAGAGAAAACATTGGAAGTGAATTTCATTACTTTAATGGCATTTCTTGTTATACTCTGACCTACTGCTGGGTCGGCCGGAATGACAGTAACACTCGGATGATTGCATGGGAATATCATCAATGGATGGAGGATCTTCTTTTTTTTTCTTTCTTTGGTTATTACCGGCATGACATGTTTTCTTTTGACATTGTCCATATGGAAGATGACGGAATTTTACATCACCTAACGATAATGGGAAATAATTAAATTTTAAGAGAAAGAGAGAGAGAGAGAGAGAGAGAGAGAAAGGAGACAAGTTGGAGAATCAGGGAAAGCGAAGGTCGTATTGGATTTATATAATAAATTAAGATTTCAGATCTGTTTGGTTCCAAAAAAATTTTTTTGGGGATCCCTGAAAATATATTTTAAAAGATCCCAAAATAATTGGTCTTTTGGCCCTTGTGAAAAATCCCCGATGTTCGTTTATTGAAAACAGATACAACCTCACCTATCGTATCAGTGGCAACAACAACAGCTCCAACAATAAAACCAGAACATTCGACAATAGCAATGAGAGCAACAACAACAAACCATCCCAGTATTCCTTGGCAGCATACCAGACAAAGCTCTCGGCAAATTTTGAAATTTTGTCGTTTACCTCATAAGGCAAATAATTCTCATTCACTTCGTAATTCCAATCAATAATTTGGCTAAGGGTCGTTAGTAATTTTTTGGATAATTTTCTGTTCTCTGTAACAGAATAGTTTGCTGAAAATACTTTTTATACCCTCAACCACATGGTATATATCATTTGATACGGTCAAAACGTGCCTCATCGAAATAAGCTCCTGGGTCTCTTTGGAAAAAATCCGTTTTAGGACATTTGAAGTCGATCTAGCAATGTCCATCTGTCCGCCTGTCTGGCTGGCTGTAGCGCACGATAACTCTCGAAGGGAGTATCCAATTTGGACCAAATTTGGTCCGATTTTGCTTCAACCGAGCAAATTCTAATATTTGCATCAGTTCTAGGTCTGCTGTGAAGTTGAGAGTATACATCTGTCGACAAAACCGACTGATACTTTTTATTTTGTTTGAACTGGATCTCATCAAGTTGAGTGGTTGGTAATTCATTTACACAAGGGCTTTAGCTCTCTGTTCCACATTAGTTCCAGCTCTATGTCCCACGGAAGCTTCGAATCGTTGTACCGTATCGTAGCTCAAACATCGTAGCGTGTATAATCAGTATAAACGACCCAAGCAGCTAAACCCGAACATATCCACTGTGGACTGCCAAACACGAACGAGTCCTGATCCCTCTTCGACTTACCGACCGTGAATGGCATTCGATTTTAAAGTCAACTACAAAAGATATCAGCACATTTGTAGTATGGGCTATATTACCCCATAAAGGGTACATTTTTATTTTTTTAGGGATTTTTCAAAAAGTTCCGATACAAAAATACCAATTTTCTTGTATTGCTGCGGAGCCGGTTCGAACAACACCACCACATTATTACTTTTTGTATATGCATTTCCACAAGCTTTCAAATCATACCTATTATGTACATATCAGTTTTATAGAACCGAATAAAACCCGGATTTTGTATCCGAACTTTCGGGTCGTAAGCGGGTATTCCCCCACGAAAAAATTACATTGCCGTAATTAAGTTATAAATATCTACCCCATAATAAAACCAGTAAGGAAAAACCAAAAGTCAGGCGGGGCCTACTATATGATACCTTACACCACCATGCGTATATAATAGAGCTCCCGCAACAAAAAAGTATTATATATATTGCAGCAGTAGACATGCCGGATCGAGTTTCACCAAATGGAAACATATCGAATTTGGGTTGGTATTACATATATATGGATGAAGATGTATATCGAAACAATATAAAAATCTGAGCCGATCTTGATAAAATTTAGCAGAGCTATTTTCGATCTATATCTGATGTCCGGTATTTTTATCATTCTTGTGTAGTGCATATGAAGAAACATATATATGCGAGGTATATCTATATCTGAACCGATTTTCACAAAAAATAGAAGTACTTCCTTCAGGGTGAATTCCGTCGGAAGTGTTAAAATTCAGTCCAATTGGTACACAATAAACCTGAAATCGGTATATATGGGAGCTATATCTAAATCTTAGCCGATCTCGATAAAATTTGGAAGAGGTATTTCGGGACTGTATCCGATATCTGATACCAAATATCATTCTTGTGCAGTGCATATTACGAATGTGAGGGACTTTTACACCAAATCGGATGAAACATATATATGGGAGGTATATCTATATCAGAAGCGATTTTTCCAAATTTGAAGTATATGCTTCTAGGCTGAATTTGGTCGGATGTACCAAAATTCAGGTCATTTGGGCTATATATATGGAAACTGATATTGTATAAAGAAATATATACGAGAGCTAAATCCTAATCTGATCCGATCCCGATAAAATTTGACAGAGGTATTTTTGAGCTCCATAAGTGCATGTAACGCATGTGTGGGACTTAAAACCCCAAGTCGGATGAAACATATATATGGAAGCTATAGCTGTATCTGAACCGATTTTCTCTAGATCTAAAGTACTTGTTTCTGGATTGAATTTGGTCGGACGTGCAACAATTAACTCCATTTGGGCCGATATTAGCCATTTGGTGTACAATAAACCTGATATTGTATAAAGAAATTTATACGAGAGCTATATCCTAATCTGATCCGATCCCGATAAAATTTGACAGAGGTATTTTTGAGTTCCATAAGTGCATGTAACGCATGTGAGGGACTTAAAACCCCAAATCGGATGGAACATATACATTGGAGCTATTGCTATATCTGAAGCGATTTTCACCAGAATTTAAAGTACTTGCTTCTAGGCTGAACTTCGTCGGAAGTGCCAAAATTCATATCATTTGGACTGATACTGACCATTTGGTTAATTATTAATTGGCTGAAGATATATATGGGAGCTACATCTAAATTTAAACCGATTCTCACAAATATCAATAGGGTTCGTCCTTGGGCCAAACAAATATTTTTTGGGAAATTTCATCCCAATCGGATAATAAATTTGTTGTTCATAAAAATACATGGACAGAAGGACAGATAGAAGGACTGACATGCATAAATCGATTCAGAAAGTGATATCCTCAAAAGTAAATATGGGTCTAATCCGCTTCCTTCTCTATGCTTAAAAAAATACGTTAGGTTTTTTTCTTTAAAACCTATTTTTAAAAATCCTTTAAAAAAATATACATATAGTCCTTTAAAAACATATTCTTAAAAAACAGGCTGGCCTTTGGAAATCTATCCTTTATATTTGGAAAATAGTCCCAAAAACCCATGTTTGAAAAAGTAAGAACCCCGGGTTTGGTGATCCTGGAAAATCTTTTTTTTTTAATCCATGTTTAATCCTGAAATAAATATTTTTATAAATCTATGTTTAGTCCTTGAAAAGGAAAAGGAATTATAAAGTCTATATTTAGTCCATTAAAATATAGTCTTAAATATCCTCACTGGTCCTTAAATAAATATTAAAAAAAAAACTTTTAGGTCATAAAACTATGGGAAAAAATTACCTTCTGTTCCTTAAAAGATATTATACCAAATTCCTCATTTGGACTTTCGAAGAATGTCCTTAAAATCTAGGATATTTTTTTTAAAAAAATGTTAAATTTCACCAGATTACCTCCCATTGTGGCACATTGACCAAAAGACTTCCGTTTAAGTAAACATTTTGCAAATGATATTCTGATCCTCATAGTTGATAGGTTGGCAGTAATTTTTAGGCAACAATAGACTCCCTGACCTCCCTGAGAGTAGTGTTGGTGTCATTGTTGTTTTTGTTTGTGGCTGGGCCTTTTTCGCTAACTTCCAAATTCGGTAGCCGTGTTCAAACAAATCTTTGTCCTTGTACTGAAACCCTTTTTTTTTGTAGAATCCTGTCAAAGGATGTGATAGTTGGATGTGGTTGTGCGAGTAGCATTCATTGTCTGTGAGCGGATATGGTGCAGCCGAAAATACAATAAAACTTTGCAAACAGCCACCGCACACAGACAGTTATAGATAGACAGTAAATGCATGACTTGAATGCAAGGCAACAAAAGTTGCAATTACTGGGACTTTATATTCTCATTTCATTCAAATCTCTCTCTCTCCACACACACAACGGTACATATTTGCACATGTGTGTGTGAACGTGTGTTATATGCATATGAACAAGTATCTATTTTAATACGTGGCTCACGGTGTGGTTGTCTGTTTATCTGCCGCCGCTGTTCCTGCTGCCGCTTCCTCGGTGGCTTCATTGTAGATTCTTTTATTCTTATCCTGCGGGCTATGTGCACGTAATACTAACTTACTTTTCACATAACTGACTGAATGACTGAGTGAGTGACTGTTACATTGCTTTGGCTGAGTGTGTTTTATCTCCCCTCCCCCTATCCGCTACTTCGTTCGTAGGAAAATATTTGGTTTGCATAAAATACCCTTTTTATTGGATACAGCACTACGTGAGGTAGGAGTCATCATCTGTTCGTTGCGAGGAAAATATTTGTCACGCAAGTGACATATATTACTCTAAGACCGATTATTATGTTGATAGATATATATATTGTAGAGTTAAGCTCGGGCTCGGAATTAGTTGAATATCAATCTAGGATTAGAAAAAATATTAAAAAAAAAATTGGCACTGGATCCTTATAAAATATTCAGAACGATCAACCCTTACACTGTGCGACAAATTTAAAACGGCGAAAATTTTTCAGATGTTGAAAGTAGAGCTAAAAATAGGAGACACGTGTATCGACATCCTGAATGTTTATATAAATAACCCAAATAGAGGAGGCAAGTGGCTCATCTATGGAGACCGCCTTTAGATTTTCTTCTATGGAGACTTAGCTTCAGCTCGTCTATAAGAGAATATCTTCAGTTGGCCTGTGTAGACTCACTGCAGCTCGTCTATGGAGACTCACAAATTCTATCCGCGGAATACAAAAGTGTTGGAAATATTATGCATAGACCGAAGGAATTCTCCATAGACCAGGTAAAGGTTGTCTTCGTAGACGAGCTGAAGGGAGTCTCTTATAGAGGAGAGCTGAAGGGAGTCTCTTATAGACGAGAGCTGAAGGGAGTCTCTTATAGAGGAGAGCTGAAGGGAGTCTCTTATAGACGAGAGCTGAAGGGAGTCTCTTATAGAGGAGAGCTGAAGGGAGTCTCCTATAGACGAGCTGAAGGGAGTCTCCTATAGACGAGCTGAAGGGAGTCTCCTATAGACGAGCTGAAGGGAGTCTCCTATAGACGAGCTGAAGGGAGTCTCCTATAGACGAGCTGAAGGGAGTCTCTCATAGACGAGCTGAAGGGAGTCTCTCATAGACGAGCTGAAGGGAGTCTCTCATAGGCGAGCTGAAGGGAGTCTCTCATAGGCGAGCTGAAGGGAGTCTCTCATAGACGAGCTGAAGGGAGTCTCTCATAGACGAGCCGAAGGGAGTCTCCTATAGACGAGCTGAAGAGAGTCTCCTGTAGACGAGCTGAAGGGAGTCTCCTATAGACGAGCTGAAGGGAGTCTCCTGTAGACGAGCTGAAGGGAGTCTCCGAAACCTAGCAAAAAAAAAACAGCTATAAAATATGCAATTTTCTGTATATGCAATTTTCTATCACAGGATGTTCCACCTATTAAGATCTTCAAATAACAAATTTGAAACAATTCCTTTGAATATTGTAGCTGAAATCATAAAAATACCGAATATAGGGAGGTACCGTTATATGTGGGCTATACGAAGACCTGAACCTGATTAAAATATACTGTAGTACCCATTAGTAACTTCAAATTCGAAATTTGAAATAATTCCAGTGAATAAGTCGCTAAAATCATCTAAATACCGAATATCTAGAGGATCAGATATATGGGAGCTATACGAAGACCTCGACCTCCATTTTCGTTTACAGGAACGAAATTTGTAACAATTCCGGTGAACAATGGTGGATGGTATAAAAAATCTGCTGCACTTGAGCGGCAACCGTGCGTATGATGATTGTCCATAATGATACGCCAACTTGAACAAATCCATTTTTTAAATCCAAATAAAATATTTCGACCGGAGCTTTGAAAATAAATTCTATTGCATTTCTTTTTCCATTTTCAATTTTAATCCTATGCTACCAGTGTCCTCTCAGCCTTTCCCCAGAAAAAACGAAAATTCCAACAATTGGCTTTCACACATTTTGGGTGTATAGTGTCTTCGACAATATTAAGGATAAAGGATTTGGGATGAATATTGTAAGCCTAAAGCGATTCAACAAAAGGGGTATTTTTGGTCATTTTTTCAGAATATGGTTTACAACTGAGCTGTTAAGCATGAAAAGAACCGGTTGCTTATTTCAGATTTTATAAACGTGTTGGTTTTCAAAACTTTGGCCCTTTGTGGGGGAGTTACCAGAAGGATTGGTCTGATATCTAAAATCTCTTCAACAGATCTTGTGTTGGTGGAAATATTAAGATGAGTCACAGCTGACCTAGCACTGATGCATTTGGAGCAAAATCGGATTATCCTTTCTCTTTTTGTGTAGTAAAATATTTTTTTGAACATTTCGATTTTTTGTGGGGGAGGTACCAGAAGGTGTGGACCGATTTTGCCCATCTTTGAACTCGATCTTAGTTTTACAGTAATAAAAATAAAATGTACCAAGTGTTGATCAACTCGGATCCTCCCTTCGAGAGTTATCGTGCGCTCCAGTAAGACAGACAACGCTAGTTCGACTACAAATGCCCTGAAATGGATTTGGTCCAAAGATACTTATGATCTAAAACCTCTCAAGCCATATGGTTGAGGGTATAAAAATACTTGCAAAAGGTATTTTGGTCATAGGAGACCTGCAAACAATCCTCTTTCAAAAGAAGACCGTTCAAAGTATTATGTCCATAAAATAACTTTTTCGACATAAATAACCCATAAAGGTGTTTCTGTCCACAAATGATCGGTAACGGGTAGTTTATGGCAATCTAGTTAAGATTTCACTACACCAGTTCTTAAACGTATGAGTGATTTCTTATATATCACTCATACGCAGAGTTTTCATTCAAACGACCGGATTCAACCGCACTAGATAAAGGAACAAGTTCGTCCGATTTAACTAGATTGGCACAACTCTAGTTACAGGTGTTCTTTGAATAGAAGAAATTGTGCCACTAGTAGATCTGTAAAACATCTTCTGTACTACGAGCAAAAGTTTGTTTTTATTTTTTCATAGACCTGCAAATTTTTTTTATATTGACTGAAAACCTGTAATGGTCCTTCTGTCCCAGAAGTAATGATTTCATCTTCCGTAGAAGTCCTCTTAACGGCCCTTCATTCCCAGAAAAATGTAATCTATCCATAAACAGTTTCTCAAACGTATTCGGTGCACAGTAGATCTGAAAAAAATCTACTATTAGTAGAAAAGGTCTTTTGCCCATATAACACCAGATAAATGCCCTACGAACATTTCTCTGTCAAGAAAGACTTTTAAGATGTCGTCTACTTTTAAAAGCCTTCAAATGGGTTATTTTTCTGTAGAATTGATTAAGTAGAAAATGTCGTCTGTACCTAAAAATATTGTGAAAAGAGTTTATTTTGCGTCCATTGCCTTTTTACAAACCTCCTTATTTTAACCGTGGTAGCCAGGTTTGAAGTGGTGCCCACCATTTCACAAGAAATCGTCATCTTCCTGTGCTACCTTAGGTGTCTTATTACTTCAGCGTCATAGATGGTCATGCATTTTCCTGACTTCACTCCTTTTCCGTTGCAACATGAATATGACATTTTGCTTCTTTTGCCATTTGGATTCTTGAGAAGTTGACAGCAGTGCTTCCAAGCCTTCAGAATTTGATTCTGTTTCTTCCCCAGTTTCTTCAACCACAACCCTTTCGAACTTTCTGCTATTTTCGCAGTGGCTTCAATTTCCAGTCTGAATTCTCTTCGTAGGTCGTCTTCTTTCTGCAGCCAATGATGTGCTGTTTTCTAGCAAGCGTTCATAATTTCCCGTCACTTCAGCCTGCCTTTTTCTAGCTTCCCCACTTCCACTAGGCATCTCCATCTTCCTGATAACTTGTGCTTCATTTGGCATCTTATTACACCATAGATGGCCATGCATTTTCGTCTTCATTTCTTTGGCATACGGATCATCCCAGACATGAGTATGATATTTTGCCACTTGGATTATCGAGAAGTAGTCAGTAGTTCTTTAAAGTCTTCAAGATTTTATTTTGTTTCTTTCAAAGGCACCTCAACTTCAGTAATGCGGTCATTTACCCCAACTCTTTCGTATTTGCTGGTATTTTCTCAGTGAACTAATCACAATCCCATCCTTTGTCTGCCGGTTTCAATTGCCAGGCTAAATTCTCTTCATAGGTCGTCTTCTTTTTGCAGCCAATGGTGTGATTTTTTCTGGCAGCGCCACCTTACAGTCCTTGGACAGCTTATTGTTCCAGCATTGCAGGCGCTCATAAGTTCCGATCACTCCAGCATACATTTTTCTAGCTGTACCACTTCCACTAGGCGTCTTCATCTGCATGATATCTTGTGCTTCCTTATTACTCCAACATCCTTTTTCGTTTTCATCTCTTTGGCGTACATATCACCCTCGACTTCTGAACTTTTCCGTTTCGACATGAGTAAGACATTTTGCTTCTTTTGCCATTTGGATGTGTGAGATATTGCTCTGACAGCGCCATCATACAGACCTTGAACAGCTTACAATTTCAGCGTTGTAAGCACTCATAATTTCCCGTCACTCATCATATCACTTCAGCGTCGTAGATGGAAATCCTTCTTTATCTTCATCACTAACTTCCGCCATTTTCTGTTTCGGCATGAGTGTGACATTTTACATCATTTGTCATTTCGATTTTTCAGTGGTTGACAGTAGTTTTTTTAAGTCTTCAGAACTTGATTTTTTTTCTTTCTCAAGGACTTTATTGGTTTTATCCGCTATTTTCACAGCGAACAAATCACGATCCTATGCATGAATTCTGAATTATCTTAATATGTTGTCTTCTTTCTGCAGTCAGTGTTGTGCTACTACTCTGGCATCGCCCTCTCACAGACCTTCAAAAGTTTATCGTTCCAGCACTCATAATTTCTGATCACTTCAGCCTCATTTTTTCTAGCTGCGCCAATTCCACTAGACATCTACCCGATAACTTGTGCTTCCTTAAGCATGTTATTAATCAGGCATCGTCCTAGATGCTTAATTTGCAACTTGGATTCTTGAGTGATTGATACCTGACCAATCAAGACTCCAGGATTTGATTCTTGTCACTCTCCAAGTATTCCAACTTCATAAAGGGGGTCTCTTTTTAATGCCACTCTTTCGTCATTGTTGATATTTTCTGTATTCTTTGCAGCGAACTCATCTCATCCATAGAGCTCTGCTTCTACCGCTCTATGGGCCACCTCCGAAGAAGCCAAGCCCTTCGTCATGTTTTGCAGCCAACCCGTCACGTTCGGATTCAGCATCAGTAACTTGTCTTATTTTTTTCTTCAAAGCCTTGCCCTTGCGTTTGCCACCTGGTTAGCCGCCAGTAATTCATCCTTGTTTCCTCGACTACACAGATAGCATTGTTGACTTTTAGATTTGAGACAAGTTTGAAGGTATCTTCCTTTCCATTGTTGAGTGATATCAAGGAAACCTCCATAACCCTTGATGTTACCTTCCATTTTTCTCATGTCCGCTACAGCTGATTCTCGCTTTATCTGCTCGACCACTTGTTACTTCAACCCACGGACTACCTTTTTGGTCTCTACCTTTTTAGCCAGCTAATTTCAAGAATGACCTTAACAACTTCCCGGTACAGCATAGCTGTTGCATTCGGCTGACTTTCTCTGATAGCTGCAGCTAGTCTGGACTCTTTTAGAAGCATCTCTAATCCGCTCGTTGTCAAATTTGGATGTTATGTCGACTACTTGTTTCTTCAAACCACGGACTTCCTTTTTTGGTCTCTACATTTTGAGCCTGCATGACTTCAAGGATGACTTTGACGTCTTGCGAGTACAGCCTCGCTGTTGCATTTGTCAAATTCGGATGTTATGTCGACTACTTGTTTCTTCAAACAACGGACTTTCTTTTTTTTGGTCTCTACATTCTGAGCCTACATGACTTCAAGGATGACTTTAAAATCTTTCGGTGTTCGATGCTGCATTCGACTGACTTTCTCTGATACCAGTAGCTAGATTAGACTTCTTTAGGACTTTCTCTGATAGCAGTAGCTAGTCTAGACTTCTTTAGGACCATCCGAATAAAAACCGTTAATGAAAACCTGGATCGTATTTTAAGTCCCTTGCCAAGTCCATTACTTTTCCTCAATAGTTTCTTCCGTCTGATTCTGATTATAGTACTTATCATTTCAAGAAGAGTCGCTATACCTTCCATAATTTTCATATTTTTTGCTGCAGTATTTTTCTGATGCAGCAAAGCTTCTTTCCTTAAGGACAATACAAGCCAGCAATATTGCTATTTTATAAAGCCGACCACTTCCTACACCTAAGATCAATTTTCAATTTTTCAGTGTTAGGCGGCAGTTGTTATAACTCCACCAACGTTTCTTCTTGCCGACAGAATATCCTCCTTATCGAGGGTGGAACGGATTAATACTAGACCTTTTCGAACTTTAATCTAAGTTTGAATAGAAAATATTACGATGTGAATGGTTTTTACAAATTTCAAACCCAGCCAGTCCGACAGAAATTTATCGTCGCATCAAATGATATATACACAGGGTGAGATAAAAAAAACGCCATAACTTGTACATTTTTTTTAAATTTATTGAATGGAAGCAAAAACATCGGAAATTGCATAAAATTTTAGAAAAAGTTTAGATTTGTTCGAATTGGTCCCCTTTGACACGAATTATGGCCTTCAGACGGCCAATGAAACCTTCACACGCTGCCCGAATGTTGCTCTGCGGTATTTTGGCCCATTCCCGGAGAAGCGCTTGCTTGAGGTGTTCGACACTTTGGTATTTTTTTTTTTTTGTGCCAAGCTTGCTTTCCAAAATACTCCAGACACAATAGTCCAATGGATTGGCCATTGTGAGCTGGAAATGAAGCGAGGAACCTCATTTCGTAACCATTCTTGGGTGGCGCGGGCTGAGCGATGGTGCTGAGCCTTGTTGGAATGTCCAAGGTATGCGGCAGAATGTTTGTGTGTCCAAGGCTTTACTACACCCTCCAGAATATTTTCGTGATAATATTCGGCATTTATTCTGATGCCACGGCCGATTAATACGAGCGGAGAGCGACCATCGGCTGTTATGGCGGCCCACACCATCACCATGACCGGCGCTTGCCTCTTTGGCAAGTAAACACGATCGTTTTGTTTGTTTACAAACAGCTGGACAACGAATGTTATCTCATCGGAGAATACCAAATTCGGCAGTTCACCACTTTCGGCCAAGCGAAGCAACTCTTTAGCTCTTTTGAGTCTATTTTCTTTTTGTTGCGGTGTAAGTTCTTGCACTTTTTGCAATTCCAATGGCTTTACCCCGAGCTCATTTTTCAATATTTGCTGAATGGAATATTGCGACATGTTCAGCTCACGAGCCATTTTTCGGTCACTGCGACGAGGGTTTCGATCAAGTCGCTTTTTTCACTTTTCGAATCATTTTTGCTGATGTTGCTGTTTTCTTCCGTCCACGTCCACTTCCTTGACGTCGGGCTACGCTACCAGTACCAGCATCATGGTAACGAGCTATGGTACGAGACACAAAAGATTTATTCACATTTAAATGCTGGAGTACCCTAACGATATCCACTTGTGGTTTTCCAGTCAATTATAAAGAAATCACACTTGATCACGGTTGAATTCCATCACGAATAACTTTTTTCTGTAAAATTCTCACCAAAATGCTCTTGTACGCTTGTAAACAATGTAATGAGCTGTCATTGGAATAATTTTAACAGCTTTCGGACGAGTGACTTAGAAGTGGCAGCTGTCTGAAGTTGATTGTAGTTTTTTTTTATCTCACCCTGTATAACTATGATTTTTAGCGTCTGGCGGCAGTTGATATAACTCCACCAAAGTTTCTTCTAGCCGACAGACTGTCCTCTTATCGAGAGGTATTGTGGATTAATATTTGCCCCCTTCGAACTTGATCTAAGTTACGGTAAAAATATTACTATGTGAAAGGTTTCTAACAAATTTCAGAGCCAAACAGTCCGACAGATAGTTTGTCGTATCAAATGGTATATATGTACAGTTGAGGGCATAAAAATTCTCAGATCTTCAAAATTCTGACTTTTCAGGCAGTGTACGATCCTGTCGACCATGGCCACTTACAAGAATCTCTTGTTTTCTCTTGTTTCTCTGGAAAACATGAGCACGAACATTGCCCTCATCATCACCCCACTCCCCCGACGCCGAAATTAGTCTGTGTCCCATTGTTGTGTTAACTTTTGTACATCCTTTACTTCGTTTTAGACCGCATCGCACCGCAACAAACACGCACTCATACTGCCATACACAACATGGCAACAACAACAACATTTATTGTTGTTCATTTTCCCCAAAAGGCTTGACTCGACTCGGCTCACTTAGAAGGTGGTGTTAACCAGCCAGTCAGCCAGTCAGTCAGTCGTCTGGAATGGGTTATGTCCATGTGGTTAACACAAATGTAACACAACTAACACACACACACCGAATTGTAACGAGAGGGATCCGCATACATTTGAACATCTGCACATCCGCATTTATGCGGATGAGAGAGTACGCGGATGTGATGTTGTTTTTTGTTTTGTTGTTGTTGTTGGTTCGCAACATTATTACTTTTGTGATTTTTTTGTTGTTGTTGGGGCTGTTGTTGTTCTCATTGTTATTTGATGTTGTTTTGCATTTGTTGAACAGAGGAACCACAACAACAACAAGGCTAGTAATTGTCAGGTCGGAATGGGAAAAGTTTGTAATCGAGCCTTACCTCCTTCCCCTCAACACAGCATCCATTAGCTTTGTATGAGGCTTTACAAATGCAAAGGGTAAGCAACTTTGTTACCCGAAACCATCCGAGTACATTCACCAAATACTAGTCCATATATTAACCGCTCCACTCCATTCCAATTCAGTCAGCATGCGGCACCATGTCTGCTGGTGTGGTCGGGCGGGGTCCCGCCTATCTTTTATTGAGGTGCAAAAGTATTTTTGTTTGTTTTGCCTGGTTTTTGTGTAAAAGTTATAATTAAAATACCATAAAAATGTTGATATGCATTTTGAAGTGGAGGCAGAAGGTGGCGTAAGGGTATGGATGGACACATGGCCTAAAGTGTTTTCTATTTTTTGAAAAAAAAAAATAAAAACTGTGAATATGGGACAAGGTCTGGTCATGTTTTCGCACAAGTTGTGATAGAAAAATAACTTTCCTCATTAAAAATAAATAAAATTTAACAACATTTTAATTCGAATAAATGCTGAGTTTTGTTGGCGAAAATAGATAAGGGTAAGAGAGGGTTGAGAAGGTGATTTGTCGAAAATAAAAAAGTTTTTTTTTACAAACCGTAATATTTTTTATGATACATATTAAGTTTACATATTTCGTTTGTTCAGAGACTGATAATGAAATTTGAAGTAGAATATTTCTTCCTTTAACACTTTCCCCAAAAATGGAGATTTTAAGACTTGCGGATAAGGATAAAAGATGTAGATCCACCATAGTATGAAGGGTATATTAAGTTTGTCATTCCGTTTGTAACACCTCGAAATATACATTTTAGATCCCACAAAGTATATATATCCTTGATCAGCATAAAATTTTATGTCGATTTAGCAAAGTCCGTCCGTCTATCCGTCTGTCCATCTGTGGAAAACACTCTAGCTTCCGAACGAAATGAAGTAAGTTCCTAAAAAATTTACTGAAATGTGTATTTTGTCTGCAGGACTTTTGGTATTGAAAATTGTTTATGTAGGTCCACATCTTCGTATAGCCCCCATATAACGGTACCTCCCGATATTCGGTATTTTGATGATTTTAGCGACATTATTTACCGGAATTGTTTCAAATTTTGTATTTGATGTTCGTAATGGATACTACAGCTTAACACAGAAAATGGGTCCTGTAGGTCCACGTCTTCGTATAGCCCCCATATAACGATACCTCCCGATATTCGGTATTTTGATAGTTTTAGCGACATTATTCACCGGAATTGTTTCAAATTTGATATTTGAAGTTCGTAATTGATACTACAGCCTAGGACAGAAAATTGTCTGTGCAGGTCCACGTCTTCGTAGAGCCCCATATAACGGTACCTCCGATATTCGGCATTTTGATGATTAAAGCGACATTATTACCGATTTTATTTTAAGTTTCGCATTTGAATATTGTAATGGCTTATGACAAATGTTACCTATGCAGGTCCATGTCGTCGTATAGGCCCTAGTACAACAGCTACACTTGGTATTTTTAAGATTTTAACAGAATTTTTTTTTTTTTTTTTTTTTTTTTTGAGAATTGCCAAATTTGTTCCAAATAGTGGAGAGTATTCAAAGTTCGACCCGTCCGAACTTACACCGTTTTTACTTGTTTCCTTTAACACTTTCCCCAAAAATGGAGATTTTTATGAACAGAAAACTTGACGCGTGTCTTCTATGGATAAAGGATGTTCTCTATAGACAGATGGGTTTTTAATAGCTTTTCCGTGGGCCTATACTTAACTTATATTTTGTGTATCAAAGGACTGTGGCAGATTTTCTTAGTGTAAAATATCTATAACATGTAGTCGGAGGACAAAATACATTTCACAGGTTTTATATGGATAGAAATCCTCTATCAAAGATTCTATAGACAGCGGATAAATCAAAGGCTTCTGGTCCTTGGAGCCGAATCGGTGACCGTAAGGGAAGTGGAACGAAACTTCCTTTAGACACCGAAAAATTTGCCTCCATAAGGAGGATATGCTGTCGACAAGGAGAAACATAGATCCCACTTAAAATTATTATTAAGGGTAGGAAGTTGTCGGCCATATAATATAGCGGAGTCAAGGAAAAAGAAAAAAGTGTTAGCCAACATGCTACGCCAGAGAGAGAGAGGGAGAGACGGCAGCAAAAATTTTGAAAATAAAGGAAGCGATAGCGACTCTGCTCGAAATTATGTGTACTATCATTGAAATAATGAGTACATTAAAGACCGAAGAAGCTATGGTGAGGACGTAAGAAACGACACAGGAATTTATAAACGGCTTTTAGATATGTTTCTAAGGAAGTCCAGACAAGGTATTTTTTCCAGAAAAATTCGGCTGACTGCAACAGCTAGACTGTATTTGGAAGATGTTAAGTTCATCCACAAAGTTATGCAGGCTCAAAGTGTAGAGACCAAAAAGAATGTCCGTGAGTTGAAGAAATAAGTGGTTGATACACATAGGATATGACAGAAGGCTAACAGCACCCCACCCACATTCCATTTTAGAACCATTAGTATAGAGAGTTATACCGCATAAATAAATTATTACGGATCAAGATATCCCTGTAAAGTATGTGGATGTCAAGTGGTTCGAAATTGAACCGTGGTTGTGTGTAGTCACTAGTAATTCCACACGACCTAAAGTCGCAGTGTGCTGCATTGACTGCGCCATTGTGAACTGAAGAAAATATCGCAGCTAAATTGGCCAGTGTTAATAGATGCCATCAATTATCGCATTCCTCAACGATGTGTAACCTTTCGGGCAAGGATTTACGTGTGAATCCATTCAAAACACATCTAGTGAAAGACAAGAACCGAACGAACTACCGCAAGACAGAATTTTTGGTAAATGGAGAGTCTTGGAGAGTTGGACAATGATTCACTTTTTATACCCTGAGTCATATGGCTGCAGAGGGTATATAAACAAGTAAAAAAGCAGTAAGTTCGGCCGGGCCGAATTTTAAATACCCTCCACCATTTGGAACGAATTAGGAAATTTTCAAAAAAAAAAAAAACTAAAATCCATTAAAAATTCTGTTAAAATTTTAAAAATACCAAATATCGGAAAGTGGCGATACATTGGGGGGATATACGACATTGTGGACCTATATAGACAAATCTATGTCTCGGGGTAAAGTACTCACACAAAACACCTTGTGTAGAATTTCAGACAATTCCCTTGAAAAATGTGGCTAAAATCATTAAAATACCGAATATTGGGAGGTACTGTGATTTTGGTGATATACGTGGTGATATCGTGGGCCTATATAGACAATTCTCTTTCAGGGGGAAAAGTACTCACAAGGAACTCCGGGCGTGGAATTTCAGACAATTCCGTTGAGAAATGTGGCTAAAATCATCAAAATAACGAAAAGCGGGGGGGGGGGGAGCATTATATGGGGGCTATACGATATCGTGGACCGCTGATCGAGAATATATATACTTTGTTGGGTCTAAAATTATTATTTCGATGTGTTACAAACGGAATTAAGAATTATATATGGTGGAGGGAATAAAAACGGTTTCAGACCCTAGGTCTCTTTGGACCAAATCCGTTTCATTTTGTCGTATCAAATGGAGTGGATCTAGGGATGTCCGTCCGTCGGTCTGTCTGTTTAGGTGATGCGAACGATAACTTTCGAAGGGAGTATCCAATTTGTAACAAACTTGGTACATAGTACTGTTATTGTCAAACTTAAATCGAATTTGGAGATGAGCAAAATCGGTCCATTCCTACTGGTACATCCGCCACAAAATGTCGATATTTAAAAAAAATAAGAAAAAATGTTGTGCTCCATCTTTGCAAATCGTAATATTTGCAACAGTTTTAGGTTAGGTGCGAAAATGGACAACATCGGTCCACTCCATCAAGTACCTCCCCCACAAAGGGTCAAAATTTTGAAAAATGACGAAATTTGAATAATGTAATAGAAGAGTCTGATTATCTTAAAATAACATACATCACAATATTTTTATTAACCCAAGGTCTGGTGTGAAGATGGAATATATCGGTCCACTCCTTCTGGTACCTTTAAGGACCAAAAGGGTCAACGTTTTTAACTACCAAAGCGATCATAAAATCCGAAATAAGCATTCGGTTCTCTTCATATTTAACACATCCCATTACTTCTACTAACACAAGATCTGCTGTGAAGATGGGATGTATGGGTCCACTCCTTCTTCTACCTACCCACAAATGGTCAACATTTTAAATATCCCTGAAGCTCCTAAAATTTTAAATAACCAAAACGGTTATTAAATCCGAAATGAGCCTCCGTTGTTTTATTTTTACTAACAGAGATTACTAACAGATCTACAGTGAAGACCCACTACGACCCACTACGATGTTTCTCATGGTTCGTCTTCTTTGATAGATTTTATGTTAGTCAGTGATTGTTCTATGGTCCATTGTTCTGATCAGGTAATTTGCCCTGCAATCTCGGATCACTCGCTCATTTTTGCTTCGCTTGATATGAGTGTAAGAACATCTTGCCATTATGTTGAATATCATGACTACCGAAATATAGACTGGGAAAATTTTTTTTCATATTTATCTGCGTTTGATTTAAATGAGTTGTATGTCGTTGATGTTGATGTTAAGTGTTCAGTTATATCGTCTCTTATTCTCGATTTATTTCAGTTTGTACCTGTAGTTCGGCGGAAAATTCGTTGTGATGATGATTGGATCAATGCTAATCACATTACTTTTGCTCGGTCTCTTCGGGATTTTGCGTTTAGAACCTACCAGCGAGATAGAACCGCGGATAATTGGAAAACTTTTTGCAAGTATCGGAACAAGGTGAAATCTGTTATTCGACGTGAGAGAAGAAGATATTATTCCAAAAAATTCAATACTATGGGCTCAACTGCTCTTTGGAGGTTTCTGAGAGGATCTGGACTTATGGGTGATGATGACATTGCTTGTGACCTTGATGTTGATGTTGTGAATATGTCGTTTGCTTGTACTAATTCGCTTTCTAATTATTTTGATTTCAATGCTATAGATGAACCTGAAAATAGTTTTTCTTTTAACTGTGTCTTTGTCAATGACATTTTTATGATCCTAAATCGAATTAAATCGAAGTCTATTGGTGTTGATGGAATAACAATTGATTTTCTTAAACTTATTTTTCCATATATATCAGACTTTCTTCTGGATATGATTAATTCTGTGCTCACTTCTTCCGTGTTTCCATCGCAGTGGAAGAGAGCGCGGATAGTTCCATTGCCTAAGCGTAATTTTGTAAATGGTCCTGAAGATCTGAGGCCGATATCTATTCTCCCTGTGTTGTCGAAAAATTTGTGAACATGTTATGAAGGACCAAATACTAGCACATGTTAGCCCTCTCATTTATGATGGACAGTTTGCGTTCAGAAAGAATTACAATACAACAGGTTTGATGCTATACATGACGGATATTATTAGGAATAATGCAAATGTAAACATTAACAGTGTAGTTGTGTCATTGGATCTTACGAAAGCATTTAACTCTATTTCTCATGTATATTTGGTACATAAACTTAATTCTGAGTTTAATTTTTCTGCAACCGCTTGTAGGCTTGTTGAGTCTTATTTGCATGATAGAAGCCAATTTGTTGTTCTTAATGGAAAATCGTCAAATGTGCTGTCTCTTACATGTGGTGTACCACAGGGTTCTGTCTTAGGTCCTTTGCTGTTTGTGCTATATGTGAATAGTCTCAAGGAATGCTTTTCGGACTTGAACTGCAAATTGCTCTTGTTTGCTGATGATGTCTTCCTTGTCTTTAGTAATGTTTATGACTCGCAGATATTATTTGAGACGGAAATTAATGATTGCCTAGCTCGTTTTGAACAGTGGTGTTGTGATAACATGCTGGTAACCAATCCTGTGAAAACTAGAGCCATATGCTTGGCAATTTCTCATCTCAGCTTAATATTTTTCTTAATAGAGATAGAGTTGCTATTGTAAATTGTCATAAAATTTTAGGTTTATTTGTTGATGATAAACTTTTATTTGACACACATGTTGACTTTGTTCAAAGGAAAGTGTATAGTATTATCCGCAGGTTATATTCTACGAATCTTTCTCTTCCGATCTGGGTCAAAAGGAAAATTGCTTATGCTCTACTGATGCCTCATATTTATTATGGCTTGGAGGTTATGTCTGGCACAATAGAACGTGTGTCCTTGAAGTTAAAACGTGTGGTTAATTCCATTACCCGCTTTGTCTTTGGAGTTAGACTTGGGCAGCATATATCAGACTATGTGGATATTTTCTTGGGAATTAACTTTGAACGGTTTGTTAATTGTAGGGTGTTATGCTCTTTTTATAAAATTGTGAAAACAGGTGTACCTGCTTTATTAAAGAATATGTTTAGATTTGCTATGTCCTCGAGAAATACTCAGATATTTATACCTAGAATATACAATTCTACTTTTGAGAGATCTTTTGTAATACGAGTTGCCCGTTTATGGAATTATTTGCCTACTGAACTGAGAATATTTTCACCGTCTAATAATGCTTTCCGCTTAAAACTTATAGGTCACCTTCGCAATTCTGATCTTCATATTATCTAATGTATATTATTAGTTTGTTAAAAACAGTACATGTTTTTAGTACTTTTACTTTTGAGATATGTATGTACACTTATTTAAGGCTTGTTGCTTTGTTGCTATCACGTCCTTTATTTATTATTAATCTCTTTTTTTAATTTTTGTGTAGTTATGGCTGGGGAGCCAAATATATTGACTTAGTTAAAATTAGTTTTAAGTTATTATTTTCTACTTGGAGCATAATTACGTTATTAATACTATTCATTGGCCTTGGAGGCTTTAGTATTATGGTATGAAATGAATAAATAAATAAATAAATATCGGACCCCTCTTTCTTGTGCCTCCCCCACAAAGGGTCAAAATTTTGAATATCCATGAAGCTCATAAAATGCGAAATTAACATCCGATTCCATTCAGACTTGGTAAATCTCAATATTTCCATCAACACAAGTTCTGTTATAAATATGGTAGAGATGGGACCAATTGTTCTGGTACCTCCCCCCTACATAGTGTTCCAGATTTTGAATAATAAAACGTTCAAAGAAAGCGAAGGGGGCATCCAACTCTCTTAAAAGTTTACACATACACACATTTTTGCTAACACATAATCTGTTGAGAAGATGATGGACGATATTGGCCCATTCCTTCGGAATCTACGCTATAGAAGGTCAACAATTTGAATAATTATAAAAGAAGTCAAAATATATTTAAAAAATCGAACATTGGCTGAGGGTATACATCTGTGGCTAAAACCGATTGATGCCTTTTTTACTTGTTTTGTGAATTTTTAGTAAGTCTTCCTGGAATAGAAAACCTTCAACAGCCTGGAATTTAATGGACAGAGAACTATTTGTATATCATCTGTGGAAAAAAGACACATGGTGGTCTACTATGGAAGAAGGACCTTCTACAGCTGCAAACGGGTTTTAGCAATGCTTTTTCTATGAGCTGAAAATGTGTTAGAGCTATGTCATTGACAGGAGACTTTTAATAGGTCCCCAATTAAAAGGTGAACATTTAAAACAAAAATCTTTTAAAAATCTCCCATGGCTAGTTGATCTTATACCGGTATCCGGTGAATGAAAAACCTTTTCTATGGATAGACAATATATTAAAAATTACAATATTGATCTTTTCTGTTTCTGATATGAGGGCCAAATTACAGGGTGAGATGAAAAAACTGCAACCAACATCAGACTGTCATTTCTAAGCCATTCATCTGACAGTTGTTAAAATTATTCCAGTGACAGCTCATAATATTGTTTACAAGCGTACAAAAGCATTTTGGTGAGAATTTTCCTGAAAATAAGTTATTCGTGATGGAATTCAAGCGTGATAGTGTGATTTCTTCGCATTTGGCTGGAAAACCACAAGTGGCTATCGTTAAAAAAAACCACATGTGGCTATCGTTAGAGAGAGAATTCTGCAATTAAATGTGAATACATCTTTTGTGTCTCGTACCATTGTTACCGTGATACAAGCGTGGGTACCGTAGCCCGACGTCAAGGAAATGGACGGAAGGAAACAGCAACTTCAGCAAAATGGTTCAAAAAGTAAAGTAGCGACTTGATCGAAACCCGCGTCGCAGTGGCCGAAAAATGGCTCGTGAGCTGAACATATCGCAATATTCCATTCGGCAAATATTGAAACATTAGCTCGGGGTAAAGCCATTGAAAATGTGCAAGAACTTACACCGAAACTTAAAAGAGATAGACTCAAAAGGGCTAAAGAGTTCCTTCGCTTGGCCGAAAGTGGTGAACTGCCGAATTTGGTTTTCTCCGATGGGAAAACATTCGTTGTCCAGCAGTTTGTAAACAAGAAAAAATATCGTGTTTACTTACCAAAGACGTCAGCTGAAAATATGCACCTTCCGTTGGCCACCAGAACTCAAGCGCCGGCCATGGTGATGGTGTGGGGCGCCATAACAGCCGATTGTCGCTCTTCGCTCGTATTAATCGACCGTGCCAACAGAATAAATAAATAAATACCGAATATTAGGTAAGCCTTGGGTACGCAAACATTTTGGCCGCAGACCTTGGTTTTTCCAACAGGACTCAGCACCATCGCACTCAGCACGCACCACCCAAGAATGATTACAAAATGAAATTCCTCGCTTCATTTCCAGCGTATAATGGCCACCAAAATCTCCGGATATCAATCCGTTGGACTATTGGGTCTGGAGTATTTTGGAAAGCAAGGTTGGCACTAAAAAATACCAAAGTGTCGATCACCTCAAGCAAGCGAGATACCGCAGAGCAACATTTGAGCCGTGAGTGACGGTTTCATTGGCCGTTTGAAGGCCTAAATTCGTGCCAAAGGTGACCAATTCGAACAAATCTAAACTTTTTCTAAAATTTATGATACCCACCACTTTGCTAATTTAGTAGAGCTCCGCATAGCAATTAAAAGTTTTTATGGGAGAATTTAATCATACACGCTATGATTATAATTATAATTTAAAGTTCAAAGAACTAAGTATGCCGAAGCATTTGTATCTTTTAAAATCGGACTTGTGTTGCCCATTTGGTACACAAATAATTTAAAATCGGATAAAAATATATATAAGAGCTATATCCAAATCTGAACCGATCTCGATAAAATTTGGCAAAGATATTTCTTAGCTGTATTTGATATATTTCGGTGAATATCGTTGTTACGGAGTGTATATTACGGCTGTTGGTAACAAATACAACAAATCGGATGATCAATGTATATGGGAGCTACAGCTATATCTGAACCGATCTTCATCAAATTTGACATACTAGCTTCTAGACTCAATTCGGTCGTAAGTGTTAAATTCCTTCCTATGTTGGCAAATATTAGACGTTTGATGCACAATAAAATGTAAATCGGACGAAGACATATATGGGAGCTATATCTAAATTTTGACCGATTATCTCCAATTTCGTCCTTGGGCCAAACAAATGATCTGTACAAAATTTAATCTGGATCGGGCAATAAATGCGACCTGTAATTTGTTAACAAAAATACATTTACAGATGGACAGACGGACGGACGGACATGCATAAATCGACTCAGAATGTGATTCTATGCAGATCATCAAAAGGAACTATGGGTCTATCTCGTTTCCTTTTGCCTGTTACAAACAAATGTACAAAATGACCACCTTGTGGTGTAGGGTAAAAACAAGTTAAAATTATGGCGTTTGACTTTGTTGCAGTTTTTTATCTCACCCTGTATAGCCTTTGCTTTCTTGTTTTTTACAGGATTAGACAACATTATCACCACAGTCACTTTCCAATAACTGGGAACATAGTTAAATTCAAGACAGCATTTATTAACATACACTGGTGGCCAAAACTAAAGCAACTGAAATTACAAGGAGAATGAATGCCCTGTAACTTTTTCAAAAATTAAGAAAATGAGAAAGTTTTTCTTGTTTTAAATTAGGTACTTTATTCACTTTTTAAAAACCTAAAACATAAAACCAAAATTCATTTTTAGATAAAAAATAATGTTTGGTAAAGTCAATTAACCCGATTTTGGCTTGGACAAAACAAAAGCAACTCTGTTGTACATTCATATGACCGATGCAATTCCAGTTGCTTTAACTGTGATATTTATCGCTTTTTGCTTCCTTCGATAATTTCGCTTGTCATAAATCCTTTTTGAGAAGTTTTTTACAACAGTATGTGTTTTTCTTTTCGTTTTTTAAGTACTGCCCAAAAAAATTTTTTAAATGGCTAAAAGCAAATACAGTACCTGAATAAAACAGCAAATTATCAGTGACTATCAAAACAACATATCACAGAAAATGATTTCCGAGAAATATTTCATAAATATTTATGTGATTTCATAATTATTTCTGTATACTAAGTCAGTTTTTTGAAACTGAATCAGTAGTAACAGTCTAAAACGGATGAAGGCCGTGAAAAACTTCAGCCCGTACTGATCCACAAATTGTGAGAGAAATAAAAAACAACTATTTAAGAGTTCAACTGGATTGGTGAGAGAGCAATCATTGGATATAAGCTCGAGATCAGTGCGTAGACGAGTAGTGGCAAAAAACCATTCATATCTGAAAAAATCAAAAAGGCTTTCGGAAACGATAATATTAAGTGGAATCAAGCTCAATTGAAAAAACATTATTTCTGGGATCTACGTTTAATATTAAAGGCTCAGACGTGAAAAATTTTACGGTGAGAAGACCAAAAATGAAGGACTCAAGCCGCAGTGTTGCAAAGGTACAGTGAAGCATGAGGGAGGGACAAAAATGGCGTGGCGCTGTTTTTCTTTCTATGGACTTGGTCCTATCCATAAAATAAAGGAAGTTGTGGATCGCTTTGTTTACAAAGATGTGTTGGACATCACGTTGTTCACTTACGCTGAGTAAAATATTCGGCTGATATGGGTGTTTCAGCATGACAATGATCCCAAACTTGTATCAAAACTTGTCAAATATTGGCTGCGGGAGTCAAAAATTGATGTTTTGTTATGGCCGGCACAATCACCTGACCTAAACTCCATAGAAAACCTTTGGAGTATCGTAGATAGGAAGATCAAGCGAGATTCGGAAATAAATAAGCACAACATTTTCTAAAGAATTCGGGGTGCCTGGGAAAGCACACCCAAGGATCAAATTGAGCGTGTTATAGATTCAATACCTCGTAGGTGTGCAGCTGCTATCAAAAATAATGGTTATGCTATCGACTACTAGCCAAAATTTAATTATTTTAAAATAAAAAATCAAAGTTGCTTTAGTTATGACCAAGCAAAAATTGGGTCATTTTAGTTTTCCACATATTATTTTCGTTCAAAATTATTTTTGTATTTTTATTTTTAGTTTCTTGAAAGTGAATTAAACCCCTCATTTAAAACTGGAAAATAATTACGATTTGTTTATTTTTGTAAAAGTTACAGGACATTTATTGTCTTTGCGATTTAAGTTGCTTAGTTTTGGCCACCAGTGTATATAATTTTGCGATGCCATGGAAGGGTACATCACCTCGAATTAACTCAAACCTAGGGGTTTTCTTACTATCAAGATCCTTAACAGATTTACAATTTTTTTGAAAGGAAAACACGGTTTGACTGGCGTTTCATTGGCAGAGAACTTTCTACAGGATTTTCTACAGGATTTCTGTGCACAAAGGACTTTTAACAAATCTCCTATGGACTAGAGACGTGTTAGAGCTTTGGCATATACATAAGACACTTTATAAGGAAGGTGTATCTTGTGAAAAAAATCTTTTAAAAGTCTCCTATGGATAGTTGACTTTTTACTGGTCTCAGGTGAATGGAAGATTTGTTTTAATAGAAAATATTTAAAACTTCATTATTGATTTCAAATTCGCCGGGAATTTAAGTTTCCATCTTTAAAAAATTTGGTTTGTAAAATAAAGCCAATTTATATCCCTGGAATTTCGGTGAATATTTGACTTCCAATTGAATTTAAAACCCAGTATCTCTTCCCCCCATAGATCAATTTAAATGGCTCGATTTTTTTCAATTTACGCCCAATTAATGTCGAGGACATAAATTACGATTTTTTTTTCAATTTCCAAAGCAATTTTGCCAATGTCAATTTAAGATTTATGTACGAGATTTGTGATGCTAAAATCTTGTGCTCCTCCATCATCCTCCTCCTGTTTCTTCCTCCCCCATTGAATTAGGGACATCATTTTTCTTATTCCCTGTTTTGTTTTGTTGCTATTGCCTTTGTTGCTGTTGTTTTTTTTTTTGCTTTCTCCGGCTCCCTTCAATAATTGATGGTCTAAATATCAAATGACAGTTTAATATACTCGCGCCATTGTTGACGTTTACTTTGTCTTTGTCTCTGTCGTTGTCGATTTTTAGAGATTAGCAAGCTAATCTTTCCCTCTTGTCTTTGCGACCCCCCCTCAGTACCATCGCATTGTCTTTAGCGTGATTGATGAGTTTTATTAAATGTTAATTGCTTTTTCTCCATTATTCCTTTTTGCAGAGCTTTCTTCGCCTGTCTATCAACAAATATAAATGTTTGTCCGTCCGTCCGTCGGTTGGTTTGGTGGGTCACACGCCTGTGCTGTCTCTTCACGCGTACAATTGTTTATCAACAAACGTGTTTTGATGTTGTTGTTTCTTTGTTTATGTAAATTTACTGCAATAAATATTACGAAATAACCCGAAAAGAGAGTGAAGCGAAGTTGCTGTGGCATGGCATGTACAAGGCGCCAAACAAGTTTTTGCGCCATGTTAAGAGCATAAGCTCCAACAACAATAATAGTAATTTTAGGAACTGTAACAACGATTAGTGAGTTACAAACAATGAAAGAATAAAGACAAGAGAGCATTTTAATGTGCCATTTTCAGTACCCTCTCCTACATTTGCCTTCTTATCAATCAAAAATGTTGCCATATTTTGGACGAAATTTTATTACAGAGGTGCGTGTTTTATTGGCAAAAAAAGTAACATTTGTTTAAAAATTTTGTTGTTGCAAAATGGTAGGGCGTAACCCCTTTATTGTTGTTTTATATTTGTGGAGAACGAAGGTAATGTTACCAGGGGGTAAGGCAGGTAATACCTAGGTTTCGGTTTAGTTTTATGTATTTCTTTGGTTCCTCTTCTATTGAGTTTACCATCTCGTCACTTGGGTAAAAAATGATTTTGTCCATAGTATGGAGGGTATATTAAGTTTGTCATTCCGTTTGTAACACCTCGAAATATACAGTTCAGACCCCACAAAGTACATATATTCTTGATAAGCATAAAATTCTATGTCGATTTTGCAATGTCCGTCCGTCTGTGGAAATCACTCTAGCTTCCGAACGAAATGAAGTAGGTTGATAAAATTTTTCTCAAATGTGTATTATGTCTGTGCAGGTCCACATCTTCGTATAGCCCCCATATAACGGTATCTCCCGATATTCGATATTTTGATGACTTTAGCGACATTATT
The DNA here is from genome assembly GCF_030504385.1 of Musca domestica. NCBI lineage: Eukaryota > Metazoa > Arthropoda > Insecta > Diptera > Muscidae > Musca > Musca domestica. Next base: position 62,582 of record NW_026712151.1, read on the forward strand.
TACCGGAACTATTTCAAATTTGGTATTTGAATTTCATAATGATAAAATTGTCTGTGCAGATGCCATATAACGGAACCCCTTATATTCGGTATTTTGATGATATTCTAATAGCTTGTGACAAAAGTTGCCTATTCAGATTTTAAGATTTTAACAGAACTTTTAACGGATTTAATTTTTTTGAAAATTGTTAGATTTGTACCAAATGGTGGAGGGTATTCAAAGTTCGGCCCGGCCAAACTTACAAGCAAACAAAGGCTATAGTCGTGCGGGCCGACCATGTGATACCCTACAGTACTACAATATGCTAAAAGCCCCCTTCCGTCCTTTCCGATCCATATGTTACCCTTTGCTTTTTGTCCAACATTTACACACTTCCGCGTGTTGTCAGGTATTCAAAACAATTTCACATAAATTTGTTGTTCATTTTACAGCTAAATATAATCCAGTGGCAACCCAAAATGCTAGACGCCTTCCTTGTCCTTACTTCTCTTCTCATACAAAAATCCGTGTCGATTGGTTTTCAATTGTGACCTGTAGAGCGAGTGCAAAATCAATTTTTATTTTTTTTGGTCCATTTGAACCCCAAAATTACATAAGCATAACAATAGGTCTTAATTCTGACCCCAAAAATATTTCACGATATAATACCTTCAACAAATAATGTTTGGGAGTTTAGAAAAACTTTAGCACACCATTCCAAAGTGATAAGAATTGTGAAAATCAGTCCAGCGGTTCTTATATAGCGGGATGCCTAGGATCTATTTTTATTATATATATATTGTACCTATTTTGCTACATATCCGATATCTTGGCTATTAGCATCACTGTAATGGTCAGAAGTGAAATTTTAATGTATTTGTGATTCGGCATGGATTACAAATATTCGCGGTTTATTGCTAATTTTTGTATTTTTTTTTTTAGACATAAAAGTTTATTTTACCAGCTAAATATTGTCCGATGACAGTACAAATTGGTAGGTTTCTTCCCAGCTCTAACTTCATACACAATTCCGTCGATTGGTTATAATTGTAGCCAGGAGAGCAACTGCAAAATCAGTAAATTTGTCAGTTTTTGGTCCATTTCGACCCCTAAATATTATGCGATGATCTCCAAAACCAATAGGGTTCTAATTTGACCCACCTCCATTTTTAATTCCGTGAGGATCGGCCATAATTGCGACCTGAAGAGTAATTACAAATTAACATTGACAGACAGCTCGGCGAGATAAGATTCGGGGACCAATATTTCGAGGTGCTACATAATTATTGGCCTATTCAAACTTATAATACCCCAACACATAGTGTTGGAATAGTTGGGAATAACAAGTTTAATAGAATCAGTCGGGGTTTCGGACAGATGTATACCCTCAGCCAATATTCGATTATTTAAATATATTTTGACTTCTATTAAGATTATTCAAATTGTTGATCCTCTATGGAGTAGGTTCCGAAAGAATGGGACAATATTGTCCATTTCGTATCAGACCTAAATTAATATAATATACATATTGCGGCGTGCCAGGTTTAGACTATAACGGCTACTTCCTTCACTTTATATGAGATATGCGATGATTTTTAGAAAATGTTAAAATGTGTGTGAGGTACCGGATATATTGTCGACCGAAGTATTCCATTTTCATACTTCATTTAATACAGATTGGTATGGGCAAAATGACAAGAAAATTGAAAATTTATATCTAATTTTATGCGAAATCAAAAATTCTATATTCATCTCAGGTTTCTGGTTGAATATCTCTCTGATATATAGCAATTTTGAAAGAATCGCTGATTTTTTCGCAAGTTATGACAGATAAATGTATTGACAATTGTGAGTTGCCAGAATGTTGCACATAACGTTGTTATGTGTAAAATTTGAAGAGATTTCGATGCTTACTTCGCGTGTATTGAGCTTTGAACCCTATGTGGGGGAGGTACCAGAAGGAATGGTCCGATCTCTAACATCTTTATAACGAATCTTGTGTTTATGAAAATATTGAGATGTGCTAAGTCTGAATGGAATCAGAGGTTAATTTCGTGTTTTATGAGTTTCATGGATATTAAAAATTTGAACCCTTTGTGGGGGTAGTACTTGTTGGATTAGGCCGACTTTGTCCATTTTTGCACCTGACCTAGCACTGGCAAAAATATTGAGATTTTCAAAAATTGCACAAAATCAAATGGTTATTTCTCATTCTATGAAGTAATTTATTTTATTTGAAAATTTTGATCTTTTCTTGGGGAGGTACAAGAAGAAGTGAACCGACATTGCCCATCTCCGAAATCGGTCTAAGTTTAACAATAATATTACTAGGTCCTATGAGACCTAGGGTCTAAAACCATTATTTCGATGAGGCAAATTTTGGCCGTATCAAATTATGCATACCTTTTGTAGTCATATAGCTGAGGTTATAATAAAAATATTCTTAAAACCCCAAACTTTTGATATCCTGCACCATTGGAAAAAAATATTTTTTCATATTTTATATATATATATATATATATATATATATATATATATATATATATTTTTTTTTTTTTTTTTTTTGTTTTCCCTATATATATATATATTTTCCTAAGATATCCTTTAAGAATTACAAATATTGCAAAAATTATCTAAATAGACCCATTCCCATTCCTGAAATATGTTACGAAACCCATAAAAATACTAATATGTTGGCTATTATTAGGATCGAACCTATTGAAATATCTGACTAAATTCATCAAAATGTCGAATATCGAGGGGATACCATTATATAAAGATGAGGTAGTACGTGGACCTATATAGATAATATTCGGCTAGTGAAAAACAATTCCATAAAAAAGTTTGATCAAAATCGTGAAAATACCGAAAATTTGGGTTAATATTATATGGGGACTAAATGCAATCGTAGGCCTATTTACACAATTTCTGGTCAGATTTATAAGTACATACTAAGAATTTTACACATCCCATTGCAAACAAATTCATTGAAAAATAGGGCTACAATCATCAAAATACCGAATATCGGGAGATAACATTATATGGTCTACAGTCGATACAATCGTTATATGGTCTATACGATATCGTGGACCGAAATAGCCAATTTTCGAATTTGCTCTGCCAGCAGGCACAAGACTGATCTGTACAAGATTTCTGGTTCCTATGATCAATAATATATACACTTTAGAGGGTCTAAAATCATTATTTCGATGAGTTACAAACGGAATGACAAATTTAATATTAATACGTTTAAGGTCTGCTGGTCCTTCCAAAAATATTCTTTAAAAATTCACTATCATTTGTACTTGAAAAAAATATTCTTAAAACATATACGATGATTTACTTTAAAAAAAATATTCTAAGAAAATCAACGATTATAGGTCCTTGAAAATATTAATTAAAAAAAATTAAGATTATTGGTCCCTGAAAGGATATTCCTAAAAAAATATTTTTAATAAATCCACGATTTTTGGTATTTAAAAAAATATTGTTAGAAAATCCACATTTAGGGGAATTATGGTTTGGTTTTTCCGTCGGCTGAGGTCAACTCAGCTGTATCCAGGATCTCCATAAGAAACTACTAATCTTGATGAATTAAGAAGAGTAGATTTTTTCCTATCCAGACGCTTTATTGATTTAAATTCTAAATTGCAAACTAGTTATGTTCAAATACGATAAGATTAAAATGGAATATAGGATGAGGAATGGATTTGGAAGGTGTTCGGGAATTCGAAGGAGAGTTGTTCAGTTGATGATCGGGAATTCGACGTTTACGATATCTCGTAGGCAAGAGATTGAACAACTCTCGTGTACAATCGGAAACTATGATATTTTTCAACATTATAGTCCTCTCAAAGATGTTGGTAAAAAATTAAGTTCTAAGGTCATTTGATCATACCAAAAAAAAAAAAAAAAAAAAAATTCAATGAAAAATCTACATTTGGTCTTTCCGATTTTTTAAAATACAATTTTTGGTCCTTTGATCTTTTCAAAAATATTTCAATACGTCTGATTGTCCTTACAAAAATATTCTAAAACCAAATTCACGTTCGAAGATATGTTTTGACTTACTAAAATATTCTTTTAAAATCCAAACTTAGAGGTCTGCTGGTTCTTTAAAAAATATTATTAATATCATAAGAAAATTCTTCTAAAAAATCCTGAAATATCCACGCGTAGAGGACTTTTGGTTCTTCTAAAAATTAATTTTAATTTATTCATTTAATTAAAAATGACTGGTCAGCACTTCCACATAATTCAAAAAAAAAAAAAAAACATTTTTAGAGGTCTGTTAGTTGTTTTTAATATTTTATCCACGTTTACAGGTGTTTGGTCCTTCCAAAAATATTCTTCACAAATTCTTCAATTAAAAAAAGTATGTTCCAGTTTTTTTTATTTCTTTTTTGCTTATTTTTGGTCGCAAAAAGTGGCAACGCTCTTTGCTCATTTTATGTTAGTTAATATTTATAAAGATATTTGCAAGTAAATCCATTGTTCCGCTCTCTCTCACTCTCTATCAAACTCTTTGTTACAAAGAAGACGGGAGCCGAGAGTGTAAAAACAAAAGAAACAAAATGTTAACGACAATGAGTGCAAGAAGCTTCGACGAAACAAAAAGAAAAAAAAAAAACAAAGACTTAAAACAACAGCCAACTGGCTGACGAGCTAACTG